>NC_134573.1:146376852-146591852 GCF_050947875.1 Dermacentor variabilis
TTTCATATTTCTTTCTCATTCAAGAGATTTACTAACGCCTAGGCAGTCCTCTGGGTCTGGTATGTGCCTATCAGAGCTGACCAGACGACCAATTTGTCAGTATGACGGAATTTGTCAATGTCCCGAATATACAGAGCCTTTGAAGTCCGCGCTTGGCTACAAGAGCTACGAAGCAGGTGGACGCACTGTCAACGATATAGTACGAGCACTATACAGTCAACGCTACTCTCAACCGCCTTGGTAGTGTAGGGTAGCAAACCGAGTGCTCGTCTGGGTGTTACTGCTTTTTCTCTCGCTCTCAACCGCCTTGGTGGCGGAGCCAATTCTACTTTCCGCTGCCATGGCGCGGGCGTTATAGTGCGCATGCGCACGCTATAAACACATTATAGCATTTATGAAGAGCTACTGTGTGCATAGGAATTCCGGATCAAGCTACAGAGCAGGTACTCGGCTTTAACTCAGGAAGAGGACCTTAGTGTTGCAGCAATGAACGACAATCTCATGGGCATCATTAAGGAGTGCGCAATAGAAGTCGGTGGTAACGCCGTTATACAGGAAACCAGTAAGCTATCGCAGGAGACGAAAGATCTGATCAAGAAACGCCAATGTATGAAAGCCTCTAACCCTACAGCTAGAATAGAACTGGCAGAACTTTCTAAGTTAATCAACAAGCGTAAGACAGCGGACATCAGAAACTATAATATGGATAGAACATGAACAGGCTCTCAGGAACGGAGGAAGCCTAAAAACAGTGAAGAAGAAACTAGGAATAGGCAAGAATCAGACGTGTGCGTTAAGAGACAAAGCCGGAAATATCGTTACTAATATGGATGAGATAGTTCAAGTGGCTGAGGAGTTCTATAGAGATTTATACAGTACCAGTGGTACCCACGACGATAGTGGAAGAGAGAATAGCCTAGAGGAATTCGAAATCCCACAGGTAACGCCAGAAGAAGTAAAGAAAGCCTTAGGAGCTATGCGAAGGGGGAAGGCAACTGGGGAGGATCAGGTAACAGCAGATTTGTTGAAGGATGGTGGTCAGATTGTTCTAGAGAAACTGGCCACCCTGTATACGCAATGCCTCATAACCTCGAGCATACCGGAATCTTGGAAGAACGCTAACATAATCCTAATCCATAAGAAAGGGGACTTCAAAGACTTGAAAAATTATAGACCGATCAGCTTACTGTCCGTTGCCTACAAAGTATTTACTAAGGTAATCGCAAATAGAATCAGGAACACCTTAGACTTCTGTCAACCAAAGGACCAGGCAGGATTCCGTAAAGGCTACTCAACAATAGACCATATTCACACTGTCAATCAAGTGATAGAGAAATGTGCAGAATATAACCAACCCTTATATATAGCTTTCATTGATTACGAGAAAGCGTTTGATTCAGTCGAAACCTCAGCAGTCATGGAGGCATTACGGAATCAGGGTGTAGATGAGCCATATGTAAAAATACTGGAAGATATCTATAGCGGCTCCACAGCCACCGTAGTCCTCCACAAAGAAAGTAACAAAATCCCTATAAAGAAAGGCGTCAGACAGGGAGATACGATATCTCCAATGCTATTCACAGCATGTTTACAGGAGGTATTCAGAGGCCTGGAGTGGGAAGAATTGGGGATAAAAGTTGATGGAGAATACCTTAGCAACTTGCGATTCGCTGATGATATTGCCTTGCTTAGTAACTCAGGAGACCAATTGCAATGCATGCTCACTGACCTGGAGAGGCAAAGCAGAAGGGTAGGTCTGAAAACTAATTTGCAGAAAACTAAAGTATTGTTTAACAGTCTCGGAAGAGAACAGCAGTTTACGATAGGTAGCGAAGCACTGGAAGTGGTAAGGGAATACATCTACTTAGGGCAGGTAGTGACCATGGATCCGGATCATGAGACTGAAATAACCAGAAGAATAAGAATGGGCTGGAATGCGTTTGGCAGGCATTCTCAAATCATGAACAGCAGGTTACCACTATCCCTCAAAAGGAAAGTGTATAACAGCTGTGTGTTACCAGTACTCACATATGGGGCAGAAACCTGGAGGCTTACGAAAAGGGTTCTGCTGAAATTGAGGACGACGCAACGAGCTATGGAAAGAAGAATGATGGGTGTAACGTTAAGGGATAAGAAAAGAGCAGATTGGGTGAGGCAACAAACGCGGGTAAACGACATCTTAGTTGAAATCAAGAAAAAGAAATGGGCATGGGCAGGACATGTAATGAGGAGGGAAGATAACCGATGGTCATTAAGGGTTACGGACTGGATTCCAAGGGAAGGGAAGCGTAGCAGGGGGCGGCAGAAAGTTAGGTGGGCGGATGAAATTAAGACGTTTGCAGGGACAACATGGCCACAATTAGTACATGACCGGGGTAGTTGGAGAAGTATGGGAGAGGCCTTTGCCCTGCAGTGGGCGTAACTAGGCTGATGATGATGATGATGACTGTGTGCATGCACTGGTTCGAGCCGCAGGGGCACTAAGCGCTAAGCTAACGTCAACTATTATTTCACTGGGCATTGACTAACGTCGGCGGCTTCACGTCGGTATGTGATGTCGTTTACCATCGAGGTACGATGCCTCCGATGCATGGCCTACCCTTCTCTAAGCGTTGTGAGACGCCTGGTGGCTGACAAGGCGCTGCTCCTACTGCGTATCAGTATAGTTGTCTTGCTTTCTGCGTCTAGCCAACAGGTCGCACCCGCGTGTACAGTGGAACTCCATCCGAGGAGTTCAAACGCGAACCTTGTTATCGCTGCTTCGTTTTCCGTGCGAAACTGACAATTTTTTTTTTATGGTCGGGCACTTAAAAAGGGGTAGCTGGCCCATGCCATCGTCCGACTCATCCATGCTAAGGACATTGTTGAAGGAAGGAATGTGTCCACGTCGAGGACGAGGAGTACTGGCCTCATTTACAATATCTACCCGAGGCGTGGAGAACGTTACGTCTCATCAGTTTGGTATGGAATTGAAGCACACTGATGAGCCGAAAAAAGACCGCTTAACCCCCCATCCTGTCCTCCCTAGATCCCTAGGCCAGGGTAATCTGCCGCCCCACCTTCGTCCAATCGGAGCGTCCAAAGTCGTCGAAGGACCAGCGTCGAGGGTTCACACAATCACTTCGGCACCTTTGTTCACTGAACACACAGAAAGGATTGGAGCTTCGCGGACAGGGATTGTCACGCTTGACTCATGCTGGCGCGTCTTGATTCCTGGGATAACCCAGCAGTTAGTCGGAGCGTCTGTCAAACGACCGTGGCGGTTATCGGAGTCCGTGAGGAAAAGCCGTAGAAAACCTTTTCCAGGAACTCCTTGCTCCCATCGGTCCGTGACAGCGACAGTGAACCAACAAACAACACTCGATCCGTCAAACGTGTCTCGCCTTGCTGTCGCCGCAGGTGGGTCCGAGGGGGACGCGTTGTTAGCTTCACGAAGCGATTCGTCGCAGTGGTGCCGGAGAAGCCAGAAAGTCACTGCGCCCGCTGGCCGGTGGTAACACCGCGTAATATAAAGCTTTTAAAGCGAACAAATGTCTCCGAGTGGTGAATAGTCATCGTCATCAGTCAATTTCTGTGTTCACTGCAGTACGAAGGCCTCAGCCGGCGCTCTTCCGTAACCTGTTATGCATCAGCTAATTACATCCCCTGCAAGCAAGTTTTCTCATTTCAACCACCTATGTAGTCTTGCCGTCCTCGACTGCGTTTGCCTTCTTTTGGCACCCATCCTGAAATCGCTTATCCGCGCTACGGATTACACGGCCTCGTCAAACTCTATTCCTTCCTCTTAATTTGAACTGCATAGAATATTGGCTGCCTCCATTTGCTCTCTAATCCACACTTACTATCTTGCTATCTTTTAACGTACGTTACGTCATTTTTTGTTCCATCGCTCGTTGAGTGCTTCTTACCTTCTCAAGCTTATAAACCTCTAAGTTACCGCCCAATATGTTAGTGCAGGTAGAGCGGAATTGTACGCTTTTTATTTTTCAAGTATAGCGGTGAGCTGCCGGTCACGTCTTGGTAATGCCTGCCGTGTGCGCTCCAGCTAAATAGTATATAAAATAGCTGGATAACCACAAGCAGTTCGTGGGCTGCTTCCCTATCAAGCATACTGGTGCTCCCGCACTTTCATTGTCACGTCGTGCAAGATGGTAGGGCTCACCTGGCGACTGCGAAATTCCACCCTGATGCCCGGGAAGCGAGACTGAAAGACACAACACATTGCATGCTGGAACGGAAAGGTTATACGGAATGATACAAATCGTTTGTAGACAAAGCCAGGGCAGTGTTGTACGCCTTCCCCTGCTGGCACGAGCGATGTGCGCACGCCAATATAATCACCCTGTAGCGTTCCTGTTGACCTTGTGTGTATGCACGGACAGTAAACACCAAGCTAACGTTATCTAATACCGTATAGGCTCGTGTAAGGGCCGCACTTTTCCCCCCCAATTTTGAGGAGGTGCGGCCCTTACACGGGATCGAAACACCATCCAGTAGTGGCACCATGTCGGTGTATAATTCGCACCCTTACACACAAAAATGGTGTAAGTGTCAGGGTTATATGCCTGTTTACACCTTTCTTAACATTTAAGGGTGTAAATTCTTTAATAGCGCACCCCATTCTAGGGGCGGTAACAGGTGAATGAGAAGGAGAGAGAGAGAGAGAGAGAGAGAGAGAGAGAGAGAGAGAGAGAGAGAGAGGCACGGCCGGTGAATGCGATTAGATGGCCGCTATAGAGCGAGCGGGTTGCCGCAGCCCATCTAGTCAAGACTGAATGCTAATGGGCCTCCGGCTTCCTCGCTGGGACACACTGAAGATCTGCGGCGCGACATCGGCTCTATATAGCGACGCGTGCGACGAGGTTCTCAGATTACTCGACGCATGCGCGATCGCTGATTGCCGGCCGTGGTGGCTGTGTACGGTCTCGGGCTGGCGATCGCATAACGCACGCGTGGATTTTGTGCGTGCGCTGAGCGGGTACGGCGAGGTCTTTGCAAGGGCGCTTTAAATAAAGCGCCCGAATACTGCTTGCAGGGAGGCGATGGCCGCGTCAGATTGGTATAGTGCAACGAAGACTGCGACTAATGGACGTGCCTGAAGGAGCCGCGAGGAAAGGGGCGTTAGCGTGCACACATATATATAGCCTTCGGGCCGAGCTTTCGAGATCGTTAGTTTTAGGAAGCGAAGAATTTGAGATATAGCCTTTCCTGATGCGGTGCTGCGCGTTCGATAGTGGTGGAATTGTATGTAGAGAAGGCTGAATAAATAAAGAGCAATATAGGAAAGCTTAATCTACAGATATAAGAGACCTAACTACGTAAATATATTGAAGGACGGAGAGGGATTGACTTGGGTGAGAGGCCGAGGCACTCAAGGACATGTTGGTAATGGCAATCAGCCCTCGGAAGCACTATAAAAATTATGCGCGCCTTCGAGATGCATCTCTTAACGCGTCGTGACGATGAGTCGACGTCCTTTACGGCTTGGAATGGCTTGATGTGGCTGCTCTAAAGGCAGGGACAAGAGTGAGTATCGGTGGCTGTATCGACGTCGGAGAATGAATCAACGCTCGTTAAGTGTTAATTCAAGGGTAGCTGAGGTTGAGAGGCTCTGAAACGCAAGGTCACGGTCGCTGGCATTCTTCTATAGGTAACGGGCGCAAACTTAGTCACAGGTGAAGGAGATTAGTACGCGTTGCGCCCTAATATCTTTCGCGGCGCTGTGACTGCATTTGAGTGGTATAGGAGCGATAGCGAGAGCTCATTCAGTCTTGCGCGTAATAAACATCTAGCTCCTTACTCACAGCGGCGGTATCTGACGGTTCATTTGCATGGAGATAATTCACGAAAAGAAGATGTATAAAGACATCTCCCGCAAGACGCTTACCGACGAGCACTACAGGTAATTAATCTGTATATTTGAATAAAGGCATTGTAGGATGATGTGCATAATTGAGAACAAGCGTCGCTATCGGCGCTTATCGGGCATACGGCGGCTGGGCGGCGTTCCCTGCCCTTCAGCTCGACGTCCGCCAGCTTCATGCAGCCGCCGGCGATAAGATAAGGATATCGCCGCGACCTTTTCCTGCCGGCAGCCCGCGCGCCGATGTCCTAATGATCCCCGCTCGGTTGACATGTTGATCCCGCTTGCGCGATGGCACTTAACAAGGTTTCAGCAGGGGCTAGTTTGCGTATCAGTTATACGCTTGCTTATCAGCACCGCTCGTGTGCCAACACTGTAGCCCTGATAAAGATGGCGACGTTTCCGTTTTGGGGGGCTCAGTAATTTGAGCGAGAGGAACGACGGCGGTCGCTCGTTGGGTGCTACGTTTGTAGCCGCGATGCCGTATCTGTAAATTTTACAAATTTTACGATAGATTTTCTGTTCCGGTAGACATCCGAGCCGATAAAAGTCTTCATCTCGTGTCCCGTCTAGAATATCAGAAAAGTGCAGTTTCTTCTTGAAGGCGGGATGCGATGTGACGGTGTAGAACAGCTAGTCAAAGCGATTAAAAAAAATAATAATAATGTAGGCACGAAGAGGCATGAGGCGATTTCCTGTCTTGTCGCAATAGGTGCGGTTCCAATCGCAACGCCAGCGACGGCCCCTTCGGAGTGTCGGAAGCCATGCACGTTGTATGCCACACTTCTGTGTGCTGCGGGCAACACGGAAGCGATTGCAGGAGCTGGAAGTACGTCGTTGTCGGCACGTTTCCGACAGTCATCTGTACAGGTGCACCGAAGCTTCAGATGGTTGCAACCTAGGAAAGTAGTGGCAGCGGCAGCAAATACATCGCTGCCCAAGTCAGAGGGGAATCTGTGCAGACGCACCCTCTAATAACGGCTGGCATGCAGTTTCCGTGGCGTAGCGCTGGATACTTTCAATATCGTCATCTCCCTTCAACTTACGCTTTCGAGAGCAGGGACACAGTGTGCAGCTGATGCAGGTGGGAGTTCGTGAACCGTTCTTAAATTTTCACCGTCTGTAGTAAGTTTAAGCGCTGGAGAGGAAGTGAGGGAGACGGCAAATTTGAGGGAGCGTTCGACATCGATCGGCGCAGCGGTGATCGCGAAGAGCACGTGCGTGCAATGCGGGATCTGCATACTGACACGGCCAGCACAGTTCTATAGAGAGAGGGTTACACCGCGCGCAATCACTACGCGCTAATCGCGGGGATGTGTCCGACGGCGCAGGGTTGAAGGACCGCCGTCTCGAGCGCGGCAGTTGGCCCACGGTGTAGAGCTCACACGGCTATACGTTGCCGAGACTTATGGGCGAAAAAAAAATACATATAACGAGGAAAAGAGGAAGAACAACAAAAATAGTGTGTGTTTTCTCGTATACGCGTCAGTGGCGCGCATTTTCTGACTCCGCAGTCTCGCACATACTCGCGGGACGCGAGGCTGGCGCGTATACGGCCCTCGTCGCTTTCTCCGTGCAGGAAGGAGGCGTATACGGGGGGGGGGGGGGGGGGGAGGGGGGGGGGGGAGCACTTCGCGAAGCGAGGCCGGCGAGGCGGGTTCCCGTTCGACCGCGGCAAACAGGCAAGGCAGGCAAGCTAGCTGCTCGCGCTGGCTTGCGAAGGCGCCTCCGATTCGGGGAAAAAAAAAATCTGGGTTAACAAAGCTGTCAGTCAGCGAGACGCCCGCGCTCGAGCCGCCGCCCCGATAGGAAAGGCCGTCGCTCCAACGGTTGCGGCAGCGGTGGAGGCGACGCGGAGCGTGTGTGTGTGTGTGTGTGTGTGTGTGTGTGTGTGTGTGTGTGTGTGTGTGTGTGTGTGTGTGTGTGTGTGTGTGTGTGTGTGTGTGTGTGTGTGTGTGTGTGTGTGTGTGTGTGTGCGCGCATGCTTTGCCTGCCTGCAGGGCGCTGCAAAACTCGGGCGGGCGTGTGCCGTGGCTGACGACGTCGGCCCTCCTGCCGTCAAGTCTCCGTCAGAGAGGAAAAGGGTCAACGGCCTAAGTGCTCCCTCACGACCGGCAATCTCAGCCGATTGACCGCTCGCGGAGGCGCTTTTCTTCTTTTTAATAACTTCGCAGAGTTGACGAGGGAGGCGCGTCTGTGTGACGCGTCCACGTTTGAAAACGCGAGCACGAGTTGTGCACTGCAGTGGAGTGGGGCTCGCGTTATATGTATTGCTGGGCCCGCCTCTGGCGCCGCTACGTACACCTGTCTTGTCATCGTCCTCATATATAGTCATGATCATGATCATTTTTGTCTGCCCAACAGTAGGAGGAAGACATCTCCCGCAAATTTCCGTTTTAGCCGTGTCTTGCGTTGGCCGACCCCACCTTATTCCTGCGAGGTCGCGGGTTCTATGCCGGCGGCGGCAGTAGCATTTAGATGGGGACAAAATGTGATAACACTCGTGCACTTCGATTTAGGGGCCCATTAAAGAACCTCGGGGGGTCCAAATTTATCCGGAGCCTCCCAGCACGGCTTGCCCCATCATCACATGGATTTCTCGCACGTGAAAACCTCAGAATTATTACTATTCTAAAATTCCTGTGAGTGTTCAACTCTTATCACTACACCTAATTGTGAAAGAAGAAAAAGAAAGCAAAAATGAACTTCATACAATTCTGTACTCATTGTGCAAGTGTATCAACAAACGCTTCGCTACATCTGCGGCTATATATACGTATTTTGCATATCGCATTGTTTTCTTCAATCACTTTCGTTTCTTTGCCTGAACACTAATGCGTCCATTGTACAGAATGTCGCGCTCAGTGAATCAGCCACGTCGACACCAGGTGCTTCTCATTGTGCGTGCGTGCGTGCGTGCTCGTGCGAGCACGCGCGCGTTTTCATTTGCTCGTTTCCTCGTGTGATGTCTGCACATTCGTGTGACAATCGTGTGGTACGGAAAAGCCGAGCACGAAATTTGCCAGCGTTCGTGTTACTTTGTTTTTATTTATTTTGATTGCTTTTAATCGAGCTTGATTGATTGCCACCTCTAATAGCATATATGTCAGGCCCATGGACTGTCTAGTTTCATCTTGCTTACAGCAGAAAACCATTCCGCAAGCGTGCTTGTAGCACCTTGCGTTTCCGGCAGCGTCCTGTCATAAAGCCCGTATAAAGAAGTGTCACGTCTGTTCCTTGTTTGTTTCCCGAGTGACATTAATTTGTTAAAGCTCTCTAAGGTGCCTCGTGGTCCTTGCAGGAGATACTCAGGCGATGTCGCATTTGCCGGCATTAATCGCCAAGCTTAAACCCGCTTGTAGCTATAGCGCGTGCATTGTATCCACCAGAGGCCACCGTAATACCGTTTAATCCAAAACCACCACAAGCACATTAAAAGCGGATATTTCAACGCAGTTAGGATTAACAGCGACAGAACGTATGCACGCTGTGAATTTTCTTCTAGCGGACACTGCAGCGGAAAATTGCGCGACATAAGGCTGGTGCAATAGTTATAGTTTCTAAATAAGTACGACAACCGCGTTTATAGTCTACTTCTACTGTAGTCTCGAATTTTTAAAGTATTCTGCATTCACAGCTTCTTGTGCTGTCTCCCTATAACGCTCCAGCAGGAAATGTTATAGAGCTCGCTGGAAGCAAGGAAGGAAAAAGTGGAGAAGGAAGGCAGGGAGGTTAACCAGTTTAGCCTAACCGGTTTGCTACCCTACACATGGGAGCGGGATGGGGGGGGATGAAAGATGGGAGGAGAGAGAGAGAGCACATAACACAGCAAACACATCGTCAGTTAGAGTCCGTCACTCTTGCGCGGTACTTACTACAGCTCGCGGGGATATGCATGCAAGTTATAGCGCTCCCCGTCCGAAGGCTAAATGCGATGCAAACGAACGAAGCGCCACGTCGTGGCAACTTTGAGCAGCTTAGTAAGCTCTTCCAGAGAACTTTCTTGACCATACAAAAAAACAAAATTTCAAATGGCTCTGCTCATACGTTAGCGCGTATATCGATGCCAGAAACGCACTCTAAGACAAGCAAGGTGCGCGAGGCCCTCAATACGCGCCCTTTATCGATCAGTATAAGGATATCCGTGCGCGACATATAAATTGCAAGACGAAGGGAAGGATAAAAACGGGCCCTGATTTACACCGCGGGCAATAAATTTTCAACCTAAAGCGCAATATTTACGCGAAACTTCGGTCGTGGAACCAACAGTATATGCTCGCTCACTAATTACGTGCGTTAAAAGAATAGCTGCCCCTGCTAACGACCGCGCTCGCGTCTTTGTAATTAGCCTGTGCTTTCAGAACAGTTCGGGCACTTCCTCTTCGCGGGGATAATGGAGCGTGCAGATGACAATTTTCTAGAGCCGCAGTGATGGGTCATGTTTGATATCCGCAGGTTCATTGAGATGGAAGCAAGAACAAACAACAAAATATCTTAATTGGGAGTTTATAGTTTCAGCGCTTTAGAATAATGCAAAACAGTTAGAGCACGATCAATTTTTTTTTTATCTTGTTTTACCGAGTTTCGCATACATCCTTCCTAGGTACGGAGATAAGAGATTTAAAAAAACATAGAAAGAAAGGAAAGATGCCTGCGTAAATGCGTAATCGATAGCTGATTATGGAAAGTTCGGGAAAGCAATGAAAAGTGTAGTAAACGGTAAATTTAGCCCCCGTTGGAAGCCAGTGACAAGTAACACATCTCACAAAAAAGTCGTTAGCGGTTATTCCAGAAAATTCCTGCAATTTACTTCAGCTGCATGACACGGGAAGAAAATGCCAAAAAGGCTCAGTGAAGATCGTTGCCTCTTATGGAACAACACCCAGAGCAAAAATCGAGAGCGTTGACTCATTTGTATTCGATGTGCTTCGTTCTGTTTTAAAGATCTTCAGCTGTGGCATTTGCAGCTGTGCAGCTGTGACGAGTGTCTAGACTGCTTGGCTATTATTGTATTTTGGCGTTAACTGGAGTCTAAAGGAAAGGGAGAATTTAAATATAGAAAGAAAGAGAGAAAAAGAAAGAAGCGACTGAGTATACTGATCATCTATCATTCCGCAGATCGAACGCCGTCGGAAACATATACACTTTAAGCTGTTTTTCTTAACCTTCACGATTATTGCTTCGAGAGTTTGTCGCTTTAATCGTTTTGCAATGAAATAGTATTATACCTCTGTGATTTTTCTGATGCTTGTGATGTATTTCTGTGTTTCTCAGGTGGAAAAGAGCAGCAGGCTTCGGCGTTTAAGCACGAGGTTGCGGAATCGAATCCGACCGCGGCGGCCGCATTTCGATGGGGATGAAATGCAAGAACGTCCATGTATACCGTGTATTGATTGCACGTTAAAGAACATCAGGTGGAAAACATTATTCCGGCAGACCCCCTATAGTATAGTACACGGCAAGCCTCATAATCATATTCTGGCGTTGGCTCGTTAAACTCTAGAATTTAGTTAACCATCGTTCGCGCAAGCATCTCCTCATTTAGCCGTGTCCAAGGGCGTAACAAGGCGGCCAACACCGAGCGAGGGGCATAAGCTCACAAAATATTAAGACAATGAAAGAAAACTCCTAGTTTATTTTTTCTTTCTTTCTGCGCTGAATGTAGTACTACAACGCGCTCCATATGGCTCCTTTTTCTCAATGTTACAGAAACCCACGACGTCACAAGGCACTGACACGCACGAATATGGAGGGAGAAAAACACACACACACACACACACACACACACACACACACACACACCACGCACACACACACACACACGCACACACACACACACACACACACACCACACACACACACACACACACACACACACACACACACACACACACACACACACACACACACACACACACACACACACACACACACACACACACACACACACACACACACACACACACACACACACACACACACACACACACACACACACACACACACACACACACACACACACACCACACACACACACACACACACACACACACACACACACACACACACACACACACACACACACACACACACACACACACACACACACACACACACACACACACACACACACACACACACACACACACACACACACACACACACACACACACACACACACACACACACACACACACACACACACACACACACACACACACACACACACACACACACACACACACACACACACACACACACACACACACACACACACACACACACACACACACACACACACACACACACACACACACACACACACACACACACACACACACACACACACACACACACACACACACACACACACACACACACACACACACACACACACACACACACACACACACACACACACACACACACACACACGCGCGCGCGCGCGCGCGCGCGCGCGCACACACACACACACACACACAAACGCGCGCGCGCGCACACACACGCACACCTAAGCCATAACAGGGACTTTCAAACACCAGAAGCGTAACCTATACCACTTCACACTTCACACAACTTCACACTTCGCTGTCCGTTTAAGCTCTCGTGTATATATATATCTACGAGGTGGCTAAGTGGCTGTGACGTCCTCCTGCTTTCCGGTGAACGCAAGGTCGCGGATTCGACTCCCGACAGCGGGAGCGGAATGCAGCCATGCTTGTGGGCCGAGTTTTCCGTGCAGGCCAAACCGGAGGTGCCAAAAATTAATCCGAAGCGCCGTGGCGCGTCTCACAGTCGTACTACCGGTACTGGCACTCAAAACCTCCATTATTATTATTATTATTATTATTATTAGTAGTAGTAGTAGTAGTAGTAGTAGTAGTAGTAGTAGTAGTAGTAGTAGTAGTAGTAGTAGTAGTAGTATTAAAGTTCACGTGACGAGCTTGGTTAGGTTAATTCTATAGGTAATATTTACCTTTCTACTTTTTATTGTACACTTAGTACGTTTACGTATACTTGTGGCATGTGTGTACGTGTTTTGGGGTATATAGCCGGTTCTAACTTATACCCCTGACACAAGGGCAAAAGAGAAGTCCTTTGCAGTAAACCCCTTTTGTTACTCTGAATCACTCTCTGAAGAAAGGAGTTGCGCCGATGACACACGGCACAGCACTAACTTCTTTAGGTGGTTCCTCAGATGAGCGCTGAAAAAAAAAAAAAAGCGCTGCTTGTTAGAACAGCAAGAGAGAAAACATTTGAGAAAAGCTGCGTATGTTGATTACAGTTGGCGATTGTAGAACCTAAAAACATTTTTTTTTTCTCCACCGTTGATGGCTTGTCATGCGCATATTTGTTCATTCTATTCATGTTGTTTTTTTTTTTTTTGCTTTCTTAGCAGCAATTTAAATTTGCCCCAGCAACTATGGAGAGTCGGTGTTTTATTGTGCATGCTGTTTATTATGGTGCTGCCATGGTGCTGGCCACGTTTCTGCCGCCCTTCCTTCGCGTTTGTGTTGCGATACGAGCGACGTGATGCGACCGCTTTAGAGTATAGCTAGAGGAAGTATCCACTGTTCGGCAAATCGCATAACCGCTAAAAATTATAACATTTTCGCAAGGTGACAAAAAAAAAAGTACATATGGGGCGCCATAGATTTGTGGCAGGTTTCCTTCTGTCGACGAGTTGTGCACGCTGAGTGCGAGAGTATAACGCCCTTCCCGCTCGAAAAGTGGATGCGCGATCCCCTTTCACCCAAAGGAACTTTGCCGTAAGGGAGATACTCCTTTGTCACGTGTCACTGCGCTTGAACGCCTTGCCGGTAGACGTCCCCTTACATAAAGGACCTTAGAGTGCCCGTGTGTCAGGGGTATTAGCCCGCCTTCGCATTTGTCTTTAAGCAGTTACTGAACCACAGACTCAACGTGCGCTTTAATTGCGCGAGTTTCATCGGTCGGCACAAATGAATTCGGGTGATTCGGGATTTATTACAGGTTCCTCATAGCTTCTTTCGACCTTCCGATCAGTATCGGAAGTGGGATTTAGTTCGACGAGTGCATCTACAGTTTGGTTCCGAAAGCGCGCACGAGTGCTTCGCACTGCTCGCAGCTGTAGTGCGCTCGTATGACATGTTCCTCGTGTGCGGCAGATTCAGACTGCGGCATGAGTCACAGGCCACTGATCCCGGACTCTGGGGTCAGAATGTAGCAGTTTCCTTTTATTTTTTTGAGCCGCCGTGCTTGCATTTGGACTAGGGAAGAAATGTCACCGGCTGTCACGGGAACATGTGCGAGTTCAGCTTCTTTATTTGCTTCCAGGAGTACGTGCGCTCGCTCGTTCTGTATACGCGTGAAGCCATGTGCTGTTTTAGTATGGCACGAATCTGGTAAAGGCTGCACGGGTAGATGAACCGTAGTGCACTGACTGCATTCGTATATTCCTTTAAAAAATATCAATAAAGAGATCGGGCGATAAACTTTACTGGAAAAGTTCTGCGTACTCGGAGACACGGGATGAAATTGCCTCCGAGTGACATTTCTGTGACATTTCTTCTGTTATCTATAGCAGTAGCAGTTCAAAACTATTTTTAATAACAACAGAGGGAGAGAGAGAGAGAGAAGGGGGGGGGGGTCTGTTGTCGCTGGCTGTTTGCGCTGACGCGGGATCTCGTGCTCCGAATGAAGCCTGCGAACGGTGACCAAAGTAATGGTAATAATAAAGCAAATGAATACCACTACTCGTTTGCGGATTAATTCGCAATGTCTTTTTGTTCACGGAGTCTGTTTCTCACGATCGAGTCACCTTCGCTCATGTCTGACATTACGATTGGTGCGCACCCGCCCTTATGAACATTATGCGTAAGAACTTCTAGATGCGCGCCCCATCGTATGTGGACTGCCCTGATACATGGAATCAATGAAATTGCACGAACTGCACCGTAAACCGATTGCAAGCTGGCAAAATTAATTCTTACAAGTTGGTATTATTGCACATTTTATTGCATCTACGAGCAGAAGCAGATTGCTCTATGTAGTCATTTCCTATGCAAAAGCAACACAGAGCGGAGGGACTACGAAACACGGCGCTGTGCTTCGTCTCTTCTGCATTTGGTCCTTGTTCTGCGTCTTAACCGACAAACCAAAGTATGTCAAAGTATCTCAAGAAGACATAAGCTATACTTAATAGCCGGCTATGTCCAATATACAATTGAGAAATGCACACACGAATGCCGCAAACGCGCTAACTCCACAAAATAAAAAATAAAAAATAAACTGTAAAATAGAGGAAAAACAAACTAAAACGAGGAAAAGCGATCCTCATGTACCTGCCTTAAGTAAGAGTTCACGTACATACACACTGTACAATAAAAGCGCTACTATAGACTTACAACGCATGGCATAGCCATTTGTTGGGCGTGTTGGTAAACTGAAAGCATATTTAGCGCCAGCAAACAAGGACGGAAGGGGGGACAACGAATCGCGCATTGTGTTGTCGTCTCCCTTCCGTCCTTGTTTGCTGGCGTTAAATATGCTCGCATGGCATATAATTTTTTTTTCTCGAAGTGTCGTTCTTATTGCGTTTCCTATATGCGAGTGTTCTACATGCCTGGGAGAACTGCGAAATCGAGGCAGGCGTCTTCCCTTGCACGCGTATTCACGCGTACACAACCTCGGCAGTGGCGGCGGCACGCGAACGACGGGGCAGCGGCAACGGCGGGGCGCCTAGGCCGGGTGCACAACCCTTTTTGAGATCAAGGAGAGACGGGGCACCACCGACGGGCTGAGGCGGCGGCGACTCGTCTCCGCTTGTCGCTGGCCTCGATCCGCCAAGGCAGACTTGGCGTGTACACGACGTGGCCCCGCGGAGAGCGACGACGCTCGGCTTGCCGCCGGGGAACCGGCGAGTCGCCGAGTCGAGGCCTCGCTATCCTCGGGGCCGAAGGATGCGCGCAGCGGCCGACGAACCGCGTGTAATGCACCAACGCGCGTGTACGCGTGTGACCGTCAGGGTGTGGGACGCCCGGCTTCGGCCGGATACCGTGCAGTTTGTGGCGTATATATACGGAGAGACGATGAGTGCGCTCGCGTGCGTATGTCTGTGTGCGTGCCGTGCCCGTCCGTCTGTCCGTCCGTCCGTCCGTCTGTCTGTCTGTCTGTCTGTCTGTCTGTCTGTCTGTCTGTCTGTCTGTCTGTCTGTCTGTCTGTCTGTCTGTGTTCGCGTCCATACTTTGTGTGTGTGTGTGTGTGTGTGTGTGTGTGTGTGTGTGTGTGTGTGTGTGTGTGTGTGTGTGTGTGTGTGTGTGTGTGTGTGTGTGTGTGTGTGTGTGTGTGTGTGTGTGTGCGCGTGCGTGTGATGACAGCAAAAGTTGATCGTTGAGCTTGCTGATACCTACACTTCGAAAACATCGCGGCATCTACGTCAAGGACACATAGAGAAACAAAGAATTCACCACTGGTGGCGCCCCTCCCAACTGATGGTGGTATTGTTGTGCGTTCTGTTGCCCGTCGTGCGGGTCACGCCAACCCCATACCACATTACGTGGGAGTGCACACTACACAGCATAGAAAACCACGACACGAACACCACAAGGGAGCAATGGGAGGCACTGATGTACAGCTCGGCCCCCGACGACCAGCTCAAGCTGATACAGAGAGCTGAGAAGATCGCAAGAGCCAGCGGAGGCCTGGACTATAGGGGCACCGACCATTAGCGATTCTTCTGATTATTCCTTTAATAATATTTTTCTGTCTGTCTGTTCCTTTCTGCGTGCGTGTGTATGTATGCACACACACACACACACGCACACACACGCACGCACACACACAGCAGAACGCAAAAAGAGCTTCACAAGAGCTCCCAACGGTGCAGCTGAGTTTGGGAAGACAGCTAACTTTCCTTTGGGACTGGCGTTGCTGCGGACATCTCCTGGTGCGCACGGGCTGCAATTGCAGTCAATTACGCACTGTTCCGCTTTCGCATGCTGGCGTGTAACTGTGTTATTCTCGAAGGAAAACGAGCGGAACAAATGCGACGCCAAGGGTGCAGTGTACAGATAACGACGTCTTTGTCTGCCTTATTGTCCGGGTCGTCCTTGCAGCGCTCGCATCTCGATTCAGAACGGTTCTGCCGGCGGCTGTAGGACGAATAAATCGCTGCGGCTCTGCGGCTTAACAACGTATATTCATCGCGCGCCAACCTTGAACTGGCAGGCTGGGAAGCTCATGAGTCGAGGAGCTGAGCTCAGTAGCCTTCATTATCAGGCGTCTAGCTTTTGAGTTGTTTAGCAATATCCAGATCTCTTTCTCGTCTCTTCTTTGATTTTTACAGGCAATGGCGATCATTTAAGCCACGTATCAATTTGAAAGGCGCTATGCATGTGAAGCCCTACATCATGTGCTGGCTTCGGGGTCGGTCAACCTACGGACCTGTGTTGACTGTCTCCACAATTGTTAACCCTCCCCCCCTCCCCCGCCGTTCCTTTAGACTGTTTCTTCCAATCAGTCCTACTCTAACCTAACCTGACCAATGGTACTCCACCATCTAACTTCATTACCCAGACCTCACGTACTCTAACTAAGGTAAGTTTAGGTTACGTTAGTCAAGCTAAATGCAGGCGGTTCCGTAGATATTCTAACTTGACCTGACCTAGATAGGGCTACTTGGGAGTTAACCTGACCTAACTCAGGTTAGGCTGTGTTACACAGGAGGTACTGGTAGGTTAGTTGGTTTTGGCTACTACTATTCTAATGACACTGGAAGAAACAAGCTGCTGGGGAAAGAAGTAAAGTGACGTGATAAATCTCAGAAGCAACAGAAGCTTCATATTGTAAGGAACTTCTACCATCGCGTGAGTATCGGAAGCCTTCCTGCTTAACTCAAGTTTCTTCTTTTTTTTTTTTTTTTTTTACATTTGCGAGTTATTGCAGCACTAGTATGTTACAGTCTCCATGGTGTGTCTACTAGAGCTATACGTGGGAAAAGTGGTAGCGTATGTGTCTTAACTGCGCCTTGGTGTAGCCGGTTTTAATGCATCGTATACATTCCAATTCGGCAACAGTTACTAAAAATCCATTGATAAATCTTCACGATCTTTCCAGGCTTTGACTTACATCTTAATCTCTCCTCGCGCTAACCTCTGCGGGTCTCCCAGGTAGCTCGGTCGGCAGGGCGAGTGTTCCGATCCCGCCGCGTTTTTCGATAGGACTCAGCATGGGACGATCGACCACCGCATCTCACCACAAACGTGCCAAACTTTCATTTCATTTATTTGTTGTTTGAGACATACAGCTGTCTCAGGTGCTGCAGCAAAAGGCAGTATTCTTGCCTGACAAAGGCTGCAGCACCCAAATCATGTTGACACTCTGAAGCAAACAACAGCACAACAAGTGTTACAATTTTCGAGATATGATAACATATCAAAAACGATTAACAATTCGAATCTCTATCAGAACATGCTAAAAAGGGAAACAAAACAATGCCATTGTGGTACATAAGGAAGTTATACAATGAAGCAGCGAAGAAAATACCTTTTAACAGATTTCTTAACGTAAACATGCGAAAACGTTCTTTTGGTCCCTGTCTATGTACGCGCTGTAAGTGATGTTTGCAATGGAATACCAACGGGCCCGTACCCAAACCCTGAGTTAATAAAGGACGTTCCAATTGCAGCAGCCGTGTGTAGCCTGTCAAGTTTTGCTGTTCTTCCATTCTTACGCGCACGTTCCGCGGAGTTTGCTTAGTAAACATTTAATTGACGGTTATTTCCACGCGTTGTGCGCGCATATTATTTGCATCAACACAGATCCCCACATTGCACGTGATCTACGAACTTCCTTTCTTTTTGTCCTCAGATACGTTTCAAGGAGTTCATCTGACATGCGCTGTATAGCACTGTACGCCCCATTTGGCCGGATAGATTTCTTTTCCTGCGAGAAAATTAGGGCGTCGTACTATGAATGTACTGATAGCGCAAGAACCGACGAAGACGTCGTCAGTCTTAGTCTACTTTTGCGTTGCCGACAATTTGGTCAATTACTGTACTGCCAAAAAGCCGATCGACGCTTTGAAGACACTCTGGTTATCAATTTATCAATGTCACTGTAGTAAACTGACGATACCGATAATGCCTATTTGGGTCGAGCGTAGGGTCGCGGCACGACCGATCCTGACGCCGAGTGACGAACTTGTTTTGTTTTGATATCCGTTTCCTTCTTTCTCGTTTCGCGTGGCCGCGGCATCGCAGTAACGGCTGACGGGGCCCGCGCTGCTCTGCACTAAATGGCATAGATGTACATACGCGGGAGCGGGGATGGCACGCTTCCCCTGATACATTATGAGCGTGCCCCTACCGTCGCGCGTCGTGGGGCCCTGCCGGCCTCTCCGTGTCTTGACCGCCGCTTCTCGGAGCATGCGCATACAATGAGCACGCTCCTGGAAGAAGCAGGCGCGCACGTCACTCAAAGGAGGGCGATCACGTGACGGACGGGACCGAATGTGCCGGCCCCTGCGCGAGCACCCGGTCACGTTTCGTCTGCTGCCGCCAGCGTGTGTGTGTGTGTGTGGCAGCGTGGTCAGCCCATCGAGACACGATGTACACCGGCTGTGTTATAAACGACCGCGTTTTATACGTGTTCGGCACGGAGTGTCCCCTGTAAGGGCCAGGGTTTCCTGGTCGCCTGGTGGTCTTTCTAGTTCTCGATGCTGCTATAGACGTTGCCGACTTCGGCGCCTTCGAATGAAACTTCGAATGCAACGCAGACTGAAAAAAAAAAACTAAGAAGAAAGCCGTAACGTCGTAGTAGTATACTTTGCTTCCGTTGAATAGTCATGCCGACTGCGGTATCTACGCAAGTATAGTGCGGTTGTGGAAGTCTCCGCGCGTTTCGCAGTAGGGGTGTTTTTGATCAACGCTTTCTGCGGAATAACTGCATAAATTTATTGTAACTACAGCTTGAGGTGCGCGGACGTAAGGTTACGTCGAATCACGCATTATTTGTGCGCCTCCGCGCTTCCAGTACGTGACGTACTATGTTTTAGTAGCGAGAGTGAGCGGTGCGCTGTGGCCGCTGGTCGCAGAAACGTGTCACTCCACTCGTTGGGTGGCATAAATACGTTCAGATATGCGACGCCTTGATTTAGTGTTTGCGCCATGTTTTGCGACATCAAAATGGGAGACTTTGTTTTACGTCGAAATACGACGCATCTCTGTGTCGTCGCACTATACTGTTTGGTCGCAGATGCGATCAGTGAGAAAAGTATCTCTAGCCTTCGTAGCGTTGCCTGGCATATTCACAAAATGGAACGTACTGCGTGTGATCAATCTGAACCCCTTCCAGTGCTCTCTTTTTCTCTCGCGTTCCCTCATTTCTTTCCCACGCACAGGGTAGCAAACTGTACAAAGTCTAGTTAAGCTTACCCCACTTCCTCTCTCTCTTACAGCATCAGCATGCAGTCATGTTTGGTCGAAACCATTTTCTGCCTTTCTGGTCTTCAGTCTGTGTAAAAGGGACTTTCAAGAAATTCACACAACCAGGCAAGTAGAGATAGCGCTTTGAAACTACGCAGATGTCGAGTAAAGAACGTCTGTAGACGCTGGCATGTGCCGTATAAAGTGTACGTCTGACAAAACAGTCGAGCCAGAATTTAATGAACGAATTTGCGAGGAACTCCGGAAGCGCCTGCGCAAGCCACCAGGAGAACGCAACCTGCGTTGATGTTCTACTCCGCGGGAATCACCGGCGGTTGTGTTCGTAGACGTCTGCGCACAAGGAATCGTCCCTAGCAGAATAGCGTAGGTATCGCTATAAACATCTGCGGATACTCAGTGCATTCAGCGTATGTATACGTATGTACACTCCAAGTAAGATCTTGGAGATCTATACTCTGGAGGTACGCTCGTGGTTACATGCCCTTGAATGGTATAGGAACGCTTCCTTTCGCTGGAGAGAAAGTTCGAGGTGGAACTAAAATGACATGGCATTTTTCTGGAGTAATTCTCGGAAAGCCATCTCTGGCTTGCCCTTCCACCCCTGGGAGTGCCACACTTGAAGGAAGAAGCGCAATTAGCAAACGCATTATTCAAAAAAAAAAAAGAAACAAGAAGAATCGCAGTTTCGCTCGCAAGGCGCGCTCCCGATTATAACCTCGCGCTCTCCCGGTTGTGAGACAGCTGTGGTATAGCTTCAGTATTTACCGCCCGCAATATCTCGCTTATTCGATCGGCCTTTGTAGAAATGAGGGATGGGAAATTATGCCTGTATGTTTGATAAGTGCTGTGCTATAGCAAATTTTGACCCGAGTATAGTAGGAAAAGATCAATGTGGGAATAATTACTTTGCAAGTTTGCCATCTTGACGTGATTAGCTCAAAAAAATAACCTGTTGTTACTCTCAATAGCGTTTTCGACTTTCCAGTTGCTTAGAATTTTGTTCCCCAAGTTTCCAAGAACCAGCACCCTTGCCCTCCTGCATGCAGCCATTGGTCAACTGTTCCCTTTTACGAAACAAATTTGATCTAGACGCTCATCCATCTTTAATCTTTTCCCACTAGAACACTTCCTGCTACGAAGCAGCTGGTAAGTCTGCGGTATGAATTAATCGTAAAAGTAAGCTTCGCATAAAATGTGCGCATGTGAACATTTGAAAAGCGTGTAAATCTACGTGTCGGCACCGCATATATCGAAAACGCGTCTGTGAACGACGGTTAGTGATAAATGACGCTCCGTTAACGGTATAACTGCAGGCACGATAGTTCTTTCGCCAACGATCATTAATCCGCTGGTTTCGGCACCCAAAATGCGTTCATGTAATTGTGCACCTTACGTGGGTGAAGTTTTCTTTAAACACATTTTAAAACATTTCTTGTCTTCCAGCCTCAGTGAGAAAACTTCATATGCATGCTAGAACACATTGCACCGCTTTTTGTTGCAAGATACAGTACGTTTGCACTCGAACTATTGAGCTGTTCGAGCCACGGGCGTAGTCAGAATTTTATTTTGGGATATCGAGGGAGGTCCTACCCCCCCCCCCCCCATATGTACATTCGTGCGTGTGTTTATATATGTGTGAATATATGTGTGTATATATGTACATACAAACAAAATTTCGGGGGGTTGGAACCCTGCCCCATTCCGGCTCGGCCAGTGGTTCGAGCGTAGCCTACGTTAAAACGTGCCTCCTTGCTCAGCGCTTGCGAACCATTGGCGCATGTAGCTCGCGACCAGCAGGCAAAAAGGCAAATGGAACACCGCGCGACATTTGCCTCCTGCGCGCGCGAGGAGTGGCTTCACTGCATTGCTGGAGCACACTGGCAGACCTATGCGCAAATCTGCTCCCTGCGGCAGCATGTATCTTCGGCTCCCCTGGCATGCTTTCACTCGCGCATGCGGCATACGGCGCGTGGCGTCGCTGTTATCGCCCTTGGACTTTATGTGTAACACCACGCCGACGGCGACGGCAAAAATGTGTCTGGACTGTCAATATAATTGCTATCACAATAATATCACCCAGCAAGCCTACAAGGAGGCGAAGAGGCAAGACTTCGACGTCCTCACGTGGTGGGCCTAGGCCCAGCCACCTAAACTGCTGGTTTCAATAAATGTTTGTTCCTCCTCCTCCTCCGGCAGCCGACTCGCAGAAATTTGCGAACGGTGTATCACTCGCTGTTCGCTCGCCCCCGGAGCGCTGCCGCATGGCAGGTCGGCCCATCGGCCATCACGACCACTCACCGGGGGGCACCGGGTGTCGGGGACACGTGAAAAATGAAGGCGCACGCGCATGGCGGTGGTAGGCCGGCGGAGAGCGACGACTACTGCTGCGTGCCGCTGCCTGTTCGTGTGTGCGTTTTTGTGCGTGCACGTGCGCATGCGCGTACGGTGTCGGTGGCGGTGAAGAAAGGAGGGGAGACGCGCGCGCGCGACCCCGCGCTGCTGCCGCGGGTGACGCGTCTAAGCGTAACGGGCTTCCGGTTCCGTGATCGGGCGCTGGTTCCGGTGTCTTGCTACGGGGCGCGCGGCTCTGTGTCGCTCTTGTATGTCGGGCGGCGCTTGCGAGCCTGCCCGACCCCGCAAAACGCCGTGTCGTCGAACCGACGCACCCGAGGGGCTGGGTGGGGGGACCCGCGCTATATAATGCACGACGCGTTTCGTTGGCCGTCCGGAGAGAGTGCTCGTAAACAAAAAGGCCGACAAGCGCGGTAAACACAAAGGAGGCGAGGCAACGGGGTCGGCCCCAATTGAGTGAGCTGCTGCGTCTGAGGGCAGCGATTACGTAACCGGAACCACTTTTATAATAATAATATACGGCGTCACCGCTAGACCGCATACGCTTTCGCAGCATGTAGAAGTCACGCAGCAGCGGCACAGAGACAGTTGGGGCCGTTCTCTGGACCGAGCGCTCTCAAGGATATCACTTTCGCTTCGCGCTGATTGGCCAAACAGTCGGAAGTAGGTGTGGCCAAATTAATGGCACACTTCCTATCAGCCTAGTTCTCGCGTTGAACAGTTCTCGAGTTTGTGGGCGGGATGTCCGTCGCTCCACTGATGCTTCGCGGTGAATGCTGGGAACTCATGCAAGGGTGAAAGAACACGATGGAAATGCATTGTTGTTGTTTTTGTTGACCTGAGGGGTCGTGCCCGTATCCACATGGGGGGATTTGCCTGGTAATACGGCGTGTACATACAGCACTTTCTTTTTAATTTTGTTAGCGTTCTTTTAGACGTTGCCCAGTGACCCAAGTGGGTGTCAAAGAGGCTCATTGCAGAGCTCCACATAAACAGTGTTACATACCCAGTAACCCAAGTTGACGGAAAGAAGTTTAGGCGCCGACATACATACATACATACGTACGTACGTACGTACGTACGTACGTACGTACATACATACATACATACATACATACATACATACATACATACATACATACATACATACATACATACATACATACATACATACATACATACATACATACATACATACATACATACATACATACATACATACATACATACACACATACATACATACATACATACATACATAACGTACGTACATACATACATAACGTACGTACGTACGTACGTACCGCAAACTAGCTTAAGTTGCTAAAGAATGCTAATAGCATCAAAACATTTCTTCATCCTGCATGTAGGGCTATAGTCTACCTCACGAATTGCGTGGGCGGAAGATAAATATATCAGTCGCGCCAGCCGACCGGAAAAGAGAATCATCAAAAGGACTCCCACAAAATTGGCCCCTAACTCTCTCGTTCCCGCGAGAAAATGTTCCTTTCTTGTAGGTCTCGGGAAAAAAATGATTTACCACTGCAAATAATATTCCAGCAGTCACTGCAGCATAGCATATTGTGCATAATGAAATGTTCTTTCCAACAATATACGTTGCCAAAAAATATTAGGCAAGACAGAAAAATTCTAAAAAGCGCCACTTTGCTGCCGCTTGATAGAATAAACAACAAAAAACATGGTATCTGCAAAATAAGTAATGCCAAAGGAAATTCTGAATATAAATTTCAAAGAAAAGTAACCCGAGAATATTGTCCGAAAATATAAATGCTCAGTACGCCGCCGTTCTTCGGATACAAAAAAGAAACTAAGACCGGTCCATCACTCATGCGATGCGGTGAAGCAGTTGCTGCATTTTGTGAAGCATATATGGGTGAACTCCGCACTTTCCCGCAAGACGTATGGTTTTTGTTTAACTTTGTAGTCCTCGTAACACATTTTGCAGTTCTGTCTTTTCGGCATGTTCTGAACATGGTCCGATGGTAAGTCTGAGGAGCATACTTCAGTTCGTCTAGGGTAATGCACCTCTTCCAGGACCGATCGTTCTCAGCCTAGCTGGGCAACTGCAAGATTACGCATCTAAGCATATCCGTTTGCATTTTTGCAGATTGTCTTTATCACTTCTGCAGAGAAGAAGAGTAGGGAGAAATCCCACGCCGTTGGAAACTGTCTTGAGCTGATCCGTAGTGCTGGGCCGAGATGTGCTACGTGCGGCCTTCCTGGCGTGAAAGGAACTTTCTTTGCTGCAGCACATCACTTCATAACCAAGCGATGTATGCACCCTGAAGATAATCAGTAGAGATCTGAGGTCGTGCAAAAAGACGGGCAGATAAGCGCGCACAAGGAAAGAGACAGCTCAACGCCGCAAAGAAAACTCGTCGGTGAACAACTGCGTATGTTTCATGGTGACTCAAAGCATCATCGCCGTCAGAGCTTGAATCGGCTGTCATCTTCGCAATCATAACTCCAGTAATCATCACTAAATTGAGATGCGGGTGCAGCATAGTTACGAGCACTACGCTTTTCGTGGGAGCGACTTTCGATAACTGCGCAGTGGCACCGGCAGCGCCTCTCGCCTGGATTTTACGAGACAAGCGATATCAAAACTCTACGAAACTGGTTCAAAATGCCAGGTCCACATGTTGGACATGCGGCGAACCTTCAGAAATACACTTTGGCGGGATAAAACGATTCGGACTCCAGACCAAAGCTCACTATAGCTAACAGCTGGCGTCATTTTCGGTTAATTATCACAGCTCAACACTGTCGGATGGCAGAGCCGGTGATATAGTTTAATTCTTGACTTGCTATGAGTCATACGATTACAACATTTTTATGCTAGTGCAGCGTCGACGTGAAAGGCATGATTCTTTACTCGAGCGCATCAGAAGCTGAAAGCCACGCCTTCTTTCGCTACAACATACGCACATTAGCTCGAAAAATGGTCCGTCAAAAATCAGAACATCCGCGGAGCGCGATAAAGTTAAACTGATTCTGAAAGTCCCGTACCCGTACTAACTACTGGATGTCCTTAAGTGGATAAGAAATGGCTCCAACCTGTCGAAATCGGCGATCTAAAGCATCACTCACAGGTGATCGTTTTGAATAGGCGTGCTATACGAAAGAGCTAATCGCCCTACACGTGACGCCAACTGAAAGGATGTTTCACGCAAACATTAGTAACGCACAACGGGCGAGGTCTTCTCCCTTCTCTGGAGCACGCAACCGACTCTCGTTGACGATGGGCTGACACGAGCCCCTACCTATAGCCTTCGCCGCACTGCACGGATTCGGCGAGACAGAGCGTAAGTTTATCCGGCCGATCTTTACCGCGTGTTCCCGAACAACAAACGCGGCGCGTCAAAATATTTCGCATGCGGAAGGCTCCGAGGTTGTTAAGCGGCGCACGCGATGCAGCTTTTCCTCGTTTCCTGAGACCTTATTGCCCTGGCAGATCGGCGGTGAAGATACGGTCCATGCTCAGCAAGAACCACGGACATCGGGTAAACGACGCTAAGACGAGGTCACGCGCACGCGTATACGGTGCTTGTAAGTATATACGCAAGCACCACACATGAATGTAGACGTGCTGTGAAAGACGGCGAAGAAAAGGCCGCCTGTAATCGTGAATTTCCGAGATGGTGATAGTCTAGCGTGGCTCAATTAGGTCACGGCTAACCGAAGAGAGATAAGAACTCCATTTCGAAAGTTTCTGTTGAGCTGACCCGTCATTTTAGAGCCATGGTGTAGCTGTGGTGCTGGTTTCAGTAATGAACCTTCTCTATTCGCTGCACATTGCATCATTTCGGCGTTTCTTTTTTCTTTCTTTCGGAATCGGCGTGTTTAACCGTACCGGGACAGTTAAGAGGCTAACTCATTAACAGTAACGACGTCGTCAAAACTGCATTTACACTTTCCGAGATAAAACCCTGAAAAACCATTTTCACAAGCTAACCGAGACAACCTGAAAAACTGACGTCAAGTCTGTGGACGTTTTCGCTCAGGTCTGTAACTTTTCCATAGCCAACCTGTGGGCTTAGCAGCTACATTTTGACAGCCTTTCTGTAAATTAACTATTCATACATCTATTGACCAAACACTTTTGAAGCTAAATAGGCTTGCCATCAACTTTTGCCTATATACGCAAAGTGAGAGATGCATAATAGTGTACTGTAACACAGTCTGTATATAGAGAGACAAGAAAAAGAAAAAATCGCAGATGTATGTAAATTCAAGCAACTCCTACATCAAAGACAGCGAAACTCTAAGGTCGTTTTTACACCTTTCCAAATTCTGGGGACGTCCTGTTTCTGTTTGGCCGAAATATGCTCCAACATTGGAACAAACACTTCGCTATATCCGGTAGATACTTATATCCGGTACATAAAGTATATCTTTTGCTATACCCCAGTCTTGCCATACGCTGGACTTTAACCGACCGTAGTACAAAGCATGTTCTTGTCAATGCTGTGCGCCAGACCCCCTATATATATGCCGGAACCTCTTGGTATTATTTATGCACCTGTCGCATTCTCGATAGAGATCATGCAGCCATACTCTGCCGCAGCCGCTGCACGAAAACCCTTGTGGGAATTCCTTATGCAGCTTTGCTGCAAAGGTATATATATATTAGAGTCTACTAGAATGCACTATATATAGTCTATGCAGTGGTAAAGCTGTGTAGTAGAAGTGCGCGTACAATGCCTTCTAAATTCATTTATATAAGTGTCCCCATTTACCGTGATGCTCCGCACAGTCGGCAACGGCGCTGCACGCATGCTGCCCGCAGAAAACAGCCGTATATAAGGCCCCGATTCGCACAGCCCGTCAAATGTCCCCCCTCGCTGTCACGTCAGGAGAGAGCGTTTTTTTTCTCGCTGGTTTATTCCACGAAAACGGGACGCCGGTGACGTTGACCGATGCTCCCAACGTCGCCTTCGTTCAGGTTTAGCTTTCTTTCGCGAGAAATCGGCGCGGAAACGTTACGACGGACGCCGCGGTCACGTGACGGCGACGCGACGGGCGCGTTTGACGCGTGCTGTGAAGCCGGACCCGAGCAGGCTCGCTTTCGGTCACCGCGCCGCGGAGGGACTGCCAGAAAACGTCGTCTCGCGTCGCACGCGTCTCTTATCCGCGCGCGAGCGAACGCAATCGCAGACAGAGAGAGAGAGAGAGAGATTATAGAACCCCAATCGCTTCCTACGCTACTGTCGTAAAATGGCTGTACGCTCGGTAGCGCCGCTTTCCGCCCTGTCGTCCCCTTTAGCCGTTCTCGTGTGCGTGCGCAATGCATCCCAAGGCTGTTGCTCCTATCGCTAGGTGTACACACGCTCGGCCACCGACCGGCCGAACTCTATAGAGCTGCGGGGAGCTGCAGCTGGGCGTACGGAGTGGCGTGGCCCAATCGCTCGTTCGCGTCATGCTATGCTCTCCGCATGCCCCCAATGGCTCGCCGCCGTTGACCGCGCTCCCGAGTCGCACGCTGCTGCTGCTGGCTTTTATCCTTGTTTCTCGCGTTTCTTCTTTGCTCGTTGCTGCGGCCGTTTGCTTCGGGTCTCGGCGGGAGCGTATAGGTATAGTAGTGCACTACGCACGGGCAGCGTAGTTGAGCGTGTACACGCACACACACTAGCGCGCTCGCGGTTACATCGAGCGTCGACGGCGTCGTCGGCCTCTCTGGGCCGGTTTCGCCGATGGGGGGGGGGGGGGGGGGGGGGGGGGGCTTTTTATGACGCTGCACGCTTCGCCGCGGCCCCTGTACGGTGGCAGCACCGCGGAAACGCCAGCCGCTGCTGCGGCCATTGCCACGGCGAATGCCCTCGTGCGCGTTTTTTGTTGTTGCTTTCTTCGAGTTGACGGAGCGTGCAGTGGCAACCTCCAACCCCCAACGCACGCGCAATTACATGCACGCAGACATTGACGATTGAAATGCGATTAAGCGAACGAGAATGTTTTGTTCTTTCTCTTTCTTTTTTTTCGTTTCTGCTTTCGCTAATGCAGGTAATATTAGCGTGATTTCTGACTCGTACGCTTAGTGCGAGTCCTACACCATTTTGGTGACCGGTAAAAGTGGCAGTGCGAGATCGTGCTCTCGAGTTATTGCTTGCGAAAGGTGTTCTGCTTTATAACTTCTTGTTCGAGTTTCCATTGTCCGTAGGTGGACATGCATGCATACATACATACATACATACATACATACATACATACATACATACATACATACATACATACATACATACATACATACATACATACATACATACATACATACATACATACATACATACATACATACATACATACATACATACATACATACATACATACATACATACATACATACATACATACATACATACATACATACATACATACATACATACATACATACATACATCTTTGCAAAGAAAGCTTAACAGCAGCAAAGAAGGAAGTTTGCAATCGGTCAGTAAAGAGCATGATTTCGTGTAATGCAACCTCTTTGCAGCACGCAGTTTATTACAGAATAGCATGTCAACCGCCTTCTCGGATCCCTAGCTAGCTTGTGGAGCACGGCGAGGAGTCCGACAAAAGAATAGTGGGTATAAAAAGAAAAGATGGAGAAATGAGTTTACTAACGTGCTTTAAAAACCGTAGGCATGGTAATTGACTGAGAAATTGTTTGCGATTGAAAGAGTGTGCCGAGCAGGTCAGACCACAGAGTCTCGCAGTCGGGACACTGGTAGGAATTCATGTGGTACAGTGTGTACGTGCCCCGGCCTCGAGTACGGCTGTTCGGCCAGTATGAGAATAACGGGTACTGCACGGAATTTCCGTAAGCTTCGACCTTCCGGCTTCAGCGTTACGAGAACGCAGGCTCGACTCGAACTAACATACCTTTGTTTACTATTGCGTTGGCTCATAACGACTTGAACATTTACCGTGGGTAATTTTCTCGCTAATAGGAGAACATGATGTACTTCAAATATACGAAGTGCACGCCATAAAATGAAGGGAACTGCGGAAGCTGTGGTTCCCGCACAGAGTCTGTAGTTGTTCGATAAGCCAGCATTAGAGGGTTGCTACATACGTGCAGACGCATGCGCCGGTGATCGCTTGCACAATGTAAGACAAGAGTTCCTGCCCCAGCTGTTCTGGATTATACCGCAGTTAAAGACCACAATGTGGCGCACATTGCTCACAGTGGTGTTATCAAGCCTTATCCATAAGCCTTATTATTTTCTTCCGTTCTTGTCCATCTTTCATTTTTTTTAACTGACACATTAGTCGCAAGCTCAAAATTAGGTTTGCTGTGCCCATCCGTCCTTTCCGTTCCGTCGTGGTGATCGTGTCACCAGGCCACTTCCTTATCTTCCAGCTGCACCCTTTGCCATGTGGAGAAGAAAAGCTAAACTTCGCCCGCTGTCAACGCCAATGGGTGAACTACCCCGGCCCCTTGCGACAATGCAGTTTTAAGCAAGGCGCGCTAAACATCGTACTATGTACAGGTGTCTCTACTATCGTGCAGGCACCAAGATTTAAATATATGCAAATGCGACGTACCTGTACTGAGCCAAAGTAATGTTGTTTGCCGTCGCTTGGAGATGCTCAGATCATTTTTCTTTGCATCCCACCTAATTACACAATTAATCTTAATTAATTAATCGGCTTCTCAAATACAATAATTAGATTAAAAGTGTCAATGAGATAGTGGCACAGCAAAATGAAAAAACTCCCGACACAGCTTTCTGTTGCCCATTACGTGCTGCATAAAGGCGTTTTTCCGAGCGTGAAAGGAGCCCGCGAATGCGCGATAAATTGCCTCGCGACTGTCCGCTCGAGGCACTTTGCGTGTATTCGCAGGCTCCTTTCACGCTCGGAAAAACACTTTTATGTAGCACGCATTGAGCAATAGTAAGGTGTGTCAGGAGTTCTTCATGACGCTCTACAATTTTCTCATTGACACTTTTCATCTAATTATAATATTTGATTTATTAATTGGTTGGTTAGATGGTTAGTTAATTAAAACTAACTATGTAATTAGACGGAATGGGTCTCCAAGCGGCAGCAAACAGCATTACCTTGGTTCTGCCCATGCATCTATGCATCTACGCGACATTTGCATATTTTTTTTAAATATTGGTGCATGATAGTTGGGCCACCCTGTATAACGCTCCTCTTCGGCGCTTGGCACTTTGTGCGGGGCCTTGTGCAGCCCGCAGACTCTGATAATGGCAGCATCTGTGCGTGTGTACTACGGCGGTCACAGCAGTCACTAAGGTAGCGGACGATGATAACGTTATCTGCGCTGAGAAAAAAGAAAAGAAAAGATAACGTTGCTATTGAGAACATGGTGGAGTCCGCTGCGATACCCCGATTCTGACGCACTAAAAGAGTCCAGATCCACGAGAATCGCTGAAATGTTATGGTCTTCTGTTTTTTTCTTCGGGAATATTTTTCTTAAACTGAAACAAATGGGGACGTGCGATGGAGAAGCTGGCATATAGGAACAGACAAAACACAGCTTCAGCTCGAACACGTTGAGAAACGTTGCTGCAGTGAAAGGCAGTGAGCGGGGGGGGGGGGGGGGGGGGGGGGGGGCGCGTACGGCGCAGCGAAAGCATACATGTAACTGCAGTGAATCACAATCCGAAGGCTAATCGGCGATTATAAGCAGCCGGCAGAGAGAGACCAAACCGCGACCGTTTTCAAGGAGCCGGCGCGATGAAGCTCGACGCACCGGGTGGGGGCGGGGGGCGGGGGGCGGGAGGGAATTGTCAGATAACGGTACAGCAGAGGCAGCCCACCATCACCACTCATGCGCACGGCACTCAAGGCAGCCTCCCACTGACTCTCCGCGGGCCGTCTATATAGCTCTGTTCTTCCACTTTCGCGTTTTCAGCTCACGCGCCGCTGCTGCCTCTGTTTGCGCGGCCTCGGTGTCCCGAGATCCTCGGCGATTCTGTACGCAGCCGAAGAAGCGAGGCTCGGCGGACGTAGTATTTAAAGCCCGCCCTTGCCGACTCCCACCGCATCTGAGCAGCGCTCTTCGAACGTATTGAGGTCGGAAGTGTCCCGTCTCGAGAGCGATTATAAGGGAAGGGGACGGCCGGTTTTCGTGTCTCCTTGATCGGCGCCTGTTTATTTGTAGACAAAGGCTGGCGTAGTATAAGGAACCCGGCGCCCGACCAGCGCCGTTGTCCGCAAAGCTGCCCCCCCCCCCCCCCCCCCCCCCGAGAGCGCGACCTGATAGGATGCTGGTTCTCTAGCTGCCCGCGCACGCGAGCGAACGAGCATTTCTTATCGTTCGCTTTTGATCTTATAAGCACGGTGGCTCTTACGATTCGGCACGTCTTTGAGTGTCCAGCACAGGCACCTTGCGCTGAGGCCTTCCACAGTCGAAGGCGGCGCCAGATCACACAGCCTGTAAAGCGGCGTTGGGAGCGAAGTGGGAGGGACGCGATGTCATGGAGGAAAGAACAAGACTATACGAGTGAGCGTCACGCGACAGTATTGCCAGCGTAGTCATACAGATATAACGGAAGGCTCGTGGGAAATGGGTGTCCACCGCGTGGTAGGCAAGCGGTAATATGTCTAGCGCACGGATTGTGCGTGGCGAGCGGCGGTAAGCGGACCGATCTCGATGCGGGCGTCGCCAAAAGCTCGCAGCAAACTAAAGGAAAACCTTGTAAGGTTCGGAGCAACCGTCTGCAGGGCCCATTGCCCAAGTGTCAACGCACAGACGGCACTCGAAGTGAAGGAGGATGTCGTCAGAGGAGAGACTGTGGTTCGAGTACTCGGTGTGGACGGCTAAGTGGTTTAATACACAGCAATGCGAACAGCGGGCCATCTTGGGTATATCGTTCCAATCCTGACGAAGCCGACAAAGAAGGCAACTTCGCTGACTCATCAATGTAGTGAGGAACGATGGAAAAAAGAAAGACAGAAGAAAGAAAGTAAGAAAAAGAAAAAAGAACAGAACGCACATGAGTACTGCTACGCCTCGCGCCACCTCTCCGCTGAAGAAAGAACCGGTTGGGCTCCGAAACGTCGGAACTTAACGTGAATTCTTTTGCTTGGAGTTTATCTATTCTTTAATTAGCTCACTTTGCAGTTCAACAATATGGCGATGACCTATATACCTGGAATGCACGGCAGGAAGCTTGCCTGGGCACAAGAATGTCTGATCGGGATTCAGTTTGCGCATCCGAGAGCAGCTTGTTCTCCGGAGTGCCCACCTCACGGGTGTCGTTCGCTGGGAACGTTACGCCGTTCCAGCTTTACCACCTGCCGGTATAGCAACAACTCGTCCCATGCATCTTTGAAATTCCAACGTGGAATTGACGCCGCGGTCCGGAACGTCTTCGCGTACATTTGGGCTATAATGATACGGTCTTGTCCTTCCGTCCCTCAATCAAGGATTCCGGCAACTTCTCTTACTCCGTATAAGTTTCCCCGCTTCCTTTTTCATCTCTCTCTCTCTCTCTCTCTCTCGCTCGCTCGCTCGCTTGCTCTCTCGTTTCTTCGGTAAAAACAAACGCGCGATTAAAAAAAAGAACGCGGGAGCAGCGTTCACACGATTGCGACAAAACGTCATTTTACGACGCAGCGCATTCGTGGAGAGAGAGAGAGAGGAAAGGGGAAAGGCAAGGAGGTTAACCAGAGAAAAAGATCCGGTTGGCTACCCTACACTGGGGAGAGAGGGGAGGGGGAGGTAAAGTGGTAACAAAAGCGCATTCGTGGAAGCGCCGGTAATGCGCTATAGGAAGGCGACTCGCTTTGATGCGACAGGAAAGAAGCGCCGTTCCGGACGAGGTAAGTCGATCGTCTCGCACGGTGCATGCAAACGCTGGCGTGCCGAATTGAGAGAGAGAGAGAGAGAGAGAGAGAGAGAGAGAGAGAGAGAGAGAGAGAGAGAGAGAGAGAGAGAGAGAGAGAGAGAGAGAGAGAGAGAGAGAGAGAGAGAGAGGGGGGGGGGGGTACGGCTGCCCTCCTTCACTCACCAGCAGGATACCGGAAACAGTTTCCAACAAGCTTCGTACGAAAAAGGTGATACGCGACATGCAAAGCGCTGACGCATGTGTTAATTACCGTAGTGCGCTAAAGAATATGCGATACCTTATACTGTCGCATTCGTGTAAACGCAGCTACAGAGACAGAGCACCATGATGGGACGCTCAGCTCTGTCTGGGTTCCTGTGTTGTAAAGCGGAGCTTTTGCTTTTTTTTTTTTCTTGCGAATCCTTCCTGCACCTTCCTTACCGTGGCTGGGTGATGCTGTCTAGCCTAGCAGCTCAGAGGCAGGACAGCACTGCCATCTTTAGCTATCCTTACAGGTGTCCCGACTGCTGGCCTTGCTTTTTATTTTTTATTTCGCGCTCTTGATTTTCGCAATGCAGTCACAGTAAAAAAAAAAAAAAAGTTTTACAACTTTAACGGGGCTGATTTGTCCCACCGCTAACTCCCTTACCATTCAAGATGTAAAAAAAAAAGAGGAAAAAAAGATTGTGCACGACAGCGAGCTCAAATTACACGGGCAATAAGAAAAGCCGTATAGTTTATTGCTGTTTTCATATCGTCCGTTGCATGCCAAAGAAAAAACACACACAAACACACACACACACACACAAACACACACACACACACACACACACACACACACACACACACACACACACACACACACACACACACACACACACACACACACACACACACACACACACACACAGGCGTCAATAATGAAAACTGTGTCTTCCCATCAACGATGTGATCTTATCCCTTAGATGTGGGACTAATCAATGTTACGGTGAATTATAGCGCGTTGCACGAGGTCGCGGGATCGAATCCCGGCCACGGCGGCCGCATTTCGATGGGGGCGAAATGCGAAAACACCCGTGTGCTTAGATTTAGGTGCACGTTAAAGAACCCCAGGTGGTCAAAATTTCCGGAGTCCTCCACTACGGCGTGCCTCATAATCAGAAAGTGGTTTTGGCACGTAAAACCCCAAATATTATTATTATTATTATTATTATTATTATTATTATTGAATTATAGCGCATATACTGGAATAAGGACAGGGGAAAAAAATGAAGACAAGACCGCGATGCCTTGCGTTCGATTCTATTCCGCTCTTATCACCCGCCATTTGCGGCAGGCGAGTCGATAACGTCGGGCGTGGAGTGTCGCTGTGACCACTGACGACGCGCCAGAACGAATAGCATCGGAAATGGAATTGCCATACGAAATCGCGGCCCTGGGCAGCACCCTTAAGTGTGCAGAGTTGTTTACCATGTTCACCCTTTCGCTCTTTTTTTTTTTTTATATTCCGCCTGTCATTTCCTAAAGTCGATGCTCGCTTCGCGAACTGCAGGCAAACAAGCGGTCGACGATCCTGCCGTCGAATGAGCTTGCGGTGAGGAGGCCGATCAACAGCCGCCCCGGCCATCCGTGAGCTACAGGGTATACATGCATGCTATACACTACGTGATCGCAGGCTGTGAAAAAAAAAAGAAAGAAAGAAATGCCGTTGGGCCGCACGCGGTCGCGACCGACGACGTCGACGGGTTGGATGCGTGGTCCCGCGGCCGTTCCGGCCAGGGCAAGGTGCGGCGTCGGCGGAACGCATCGCGAAGGGGTCGGCGAACCGCCTGCTCCCCCCCGGTCGCTGGCAACGACCGGCTGTGACGCCGGGGGCTGAGCCGATCTCGATGCCTGCCAGCGCGTGCCACACCGAGAAGAACCTTTTTTGCTGCACGAGGCGGCTCTCTCTCTCTCTCTCTCTCTCTCTCTCTCTCTCTTGCGGAAGTGGCCGCCTCTTCTCCGGCCGTGTCGCCGACCGAAGGTCCGCGCCCGGACAAAGGCTCGTTACTCGACATGGCTGAAGCTGCTGCTGCTTTCGCTGGGCCGCGAGCCCTTTGAGGCATGCAGGCAGCCCGCGAGCGAGCGAGTCCGGGGTAACGACGCCGCATTGCTCGCACACGGGTCTGCGTTGCGGTGAGGGGTATCTACGTGAAATGTAGGCCGTACGGGCTGGCAAAAGTGAACAGGAACACTGCAGGATCGCCACTACTACTACTACTACTACTGCTACTACTACTACTACTACTACTACTACTACCACCACCACCACCACCACCACCACCACCACCACCACCACCACCACCACCACCATCATCATCATCATCATCATCATCATCATCATCATCATCATCATCAAACCCGTCATGGTGGTTCGGTGACTTCGGCATTGCGCTGCTGAGCACGAGGTAGCAGGTTCGACTCGTTAAAACCGACGTTTGAGCGAGTTGGTTAGACACATTTGAAACAGAACAGCGCGGTGTTCACGGGGACAAGCAGACAGTTTCTTCTGTTGGTTGGAGCTGTTATATATGCTTCGTTCCAAGCAATAAACTTCAGTTGCAAGTCAGCGCTCGTCCGTGTCGTTTCTCTCTGCTTGTCCCCCGTGAACACCGCGCTGTTCTGTTTCAAACAGGTTCGACTGTCGGTCATCGACGGTCGCATTTTGATAGGGCCGGAAGGCAAGAACTTCCAGGTACCATGCTTTGGGTGCACATTAAAAGGAATTGCACGTGGTCCAGATTAATCCGGAATCCTCCACTACGGCGTGCCTCATATCCCACTATGCAGCTTGACGTCATTAACCTGTACTTTTTTTTTTTTTTTTTACAACCGCGAACACTACCACGTTCGCTGCTGCTTCGCGGTGTAGTTGGCTGGTTGGTCCTAGATAGATGATAGCTCATTGCACTACAGAGGACATGCCGTGAATTGGAAAGTAGTAGGAAAAACAAAAACTTAAAAAGAAAGGAATTTTCGAAATTAAAAAGAGAATTTATTGAAGGGATCATAATTTTATGCATTACTGAACAATCATAGTAAAGGTGCTTGGTTATCTGAACTTCATTATGAATGTCAGGGATATTTTAAAGATATGCAATTAATCCTGTTGATCAGGACCGTATGAAGCCAACAGACAATGAAGCCAAGCAAAGCATAGGAGAAATTAGCTGTGGTTTAAGTTGAAATGTTGAAAATAATGAGGAAAGAAATTAAAATAAGAGCGGACGATAACATAACCTGTCGCCGGTGGGGTCTGAAGCCTCAACCTACGCATTACGCTTGCGTTACACTACTTTAATAGCGCGTCGCACCATCAGAACTCCTAAGACATTCATGAGAGAAAAACAAAATAAAACAAAAAACAGGCAGACTCAACTCCTCTTGATAGCTACGTAAAGCGAAACATTCTTGGTGTGATTGGCTGTGCGTGTGTGTGTGTGTGTGTGTGTGTGTGTGTACGAAATGTGGCTTTTCGAAGTATAAATATTAGTATACGAAGAAATTATTTTATTTATAGTGAATTATAGACAGGCCGGATATTATATATATATATATATATATATATATATATATGCCCGCGATAAAGGGTGTCGTTCTGTGCCGCTTGTCGAACCACGCGTTTGTGCCGTTCGACGTTAGAGGCCAGATCCGTACTAAAATGTCCCTGGAACTCGGCAAGAAAGCTTCGCTTTGAAAGAAAATATCCGGAAAATTTGAAATAGAGATATCGAGGAACGGAAGATTCTTCGTTTCATGCATAAAGTCAAGCATGTCATGCCGTACGTTCCCGTTGCAGCAACCTACTGCCGACATCCCTTTAGCATGCACGGAGGAAGGACAAATATAGGAGGGATAATTACGTTACGCAGCCAGCCTCGGCAAGCGGACGCTACTTGAAGCCACAGTGTTGGCCCCACGCGTGACCTCTCAATTGCGTCACGATCACGGAGCAAGAATCGGGATTTGCCGAGACGTTTGCTTGCCGGTATATTCATGCCAGTACATTTTATCCAGTGCGCGCTTGTTCGGCGCGGCCCTGCCGTGCTCCTGCCTGCAGAGCGGGAACACTAAACCCAACCGCGCACTTCGACGTGCGATCACGTGTTGGGCCGACAGATTTGGCTTCAATCGCGTTGCGCCATTCTCCCTCATATCCTGTAGCAGCCTTCCCGTGTCAAGTGCGGTGCTCTGCCATTTGAGAGACGCCAGTAGCTGGCTTCTCCGCGTTATCCAACACCTTGGCCATTCGGGAGTCGTTTCTGGCATCACTGAGAGTCAGATGTAGCATTGTTGAGACTGTGCGCGCACTCTATACTCGAGCTCTGTCTGGATTCTTCTGCCCACATTATCTCCGACAACGGCCAGATTTGGCTTTAGCGGTGCTGAAACTCCGCAGCGTAAGTAGGAGATTGGATTGGAAATTTAAAGGAAAATTAACGGCCCGATGAAAGATGATAAGCGAGATATAAAGAGCTATTCGTTGGCTCGCTGAAAGAGACTTGAATTAAGAGGGCGACATGTAGTTTTTATTTGCACTCACAATCTGCATGGTGCTGTTTTAATCGGACATTAAGGACAGGTTTGGGCGGTGAGCAGATGCGGTTTATTTGGACAAAATAGGGGAGCTTGCAGTCATTTGCGCTTATACGCAGTTATTTATTTATGTTTATTTTTCGAGGGGGGACGGGGAGGGGGGTTTCATTTTTTATTATTTATTTATTCAATACCTGCATCGCCAACAAGGCATTACAGCAGGGGGGATTTCATTCGAAATACAATAGTTTATAGAAGGGCACTTCTACTCTCAAAGCGTGGTAAAAAGCTTCAACAGACGTAATTAGTACAACATCAGGCGGAAGAAGATTCCAGGTGTGTGCTGTCTGGACAAACAAAGAATGCCGCAGAACCTCGCCTTTAAAAGCAAGTTCCTTGACTTTCAAAGGATGATCCTTTCTTTGGGATACATACGAAGGTGGTTTCATGTATTTGTCTCGACTAATGCCAGTATGGGAATTATATATACTATAAAATAATTTCAAACTAAGGTTTCTCCTACGAGTCCTTAGGTCCGACCATTGAAGAGTATGTTTAGCCTCTGTCATGCTGAATTTTCTGTCATGGTTTCCAAGGACAAATCTGGCAGCCCTGTTTTTTTATGTTTTTTCAAGTTTGTTAATTCCGAGGTGAATGGGTCCCAACATACACAGGCCTATTCGAGCAGTTACTGCACATGTACAAATACAATTGTAGGGGACTGAAATTCCGCCTAAAGAAACCGAGCACTGACGTCGCTTTATTCGTTACACTATTTATGTGCCTATAGTCCATCGCAAGTCCGAGGTGAAAAAAAAAGAAAAACACCTAAATATTTGAAATCCTTTGCACTAACTAACGTAGCCTCATGCATTCGATGCGTGTGCTCTTGGTAGGAGCGCTTCCTTGTAAAAGTCACGTGCATAAATTTGCTCACATTTAGCGACATTTTCCAGCGTGCACACCATGTTGCCACAATGTCCAAATCATTCTGCAAAGCTACGAAGTCACCATGATCGTTAATGACCCTGTATAAGCTACATTTATCGGCAAACATTCGAAACGATGACGCGATGTTATCCGTAATGTCACTAATGAACAGTAGGAATAGGAGTGGCCACAGTACTGATCCCTGAGTACTGATCCCTAAAAGTGACCGGGGCGTTTACCGAAGAAAAGCCGTTCAGAACAACAGACTGCTGCCGGAAAGAGAGGTATTATTTCAGCAGTCCATTTGAGCACATTTTCATCCAGATTATAAGCTCTGAGTTTCGATGTAAGCAAGTTTTGATATAAGTAAGATTTTTGAGTACCGTAGGGTCGACCAACCGCTGCAGCTCCCAGACATAACGGCAGTGAGCTTGATCGGTGCGGAAGACGGACAAAAAAAAAAGAATTTAAAGAAAATAAGAAATAAATAAAAGAAAAGAGAGGAAGGAGGACGGTTCGCACATTGAGATATTGAAACCCGCGCTTGGGCGGCACGCCGATGTAGATTGAGAAGAGTACGCGGCCGCGTACACCACGGCGGCGTGCCCGTTGTATTATCGAGTCACGTTATCACGCAGGCTAGGTGACTGTTTATCACCGCCCCGTTTCACAGGGGATGTCATTAAATCATCATCGTCGTCGTCGTCGTCGTCATCGAATTTCCAGCCACCCCCTCCTCCTCCCCGTTCCCTTCCATTTCTTCGTTCGCTTTCTACGTTCGCTTTGGACAATCCGGCTTCTTCCCACGCTTTTTCGATTCGGCCTCGAAGATAAAGATGTTCTCGAGTGTCGCACGGTGCCGCTCCGCGCGCCGAGAAATAGAAGAGAGACGTCATTTTCGTTGTTTTATTTTTTTTTCTACCCTCCCTTCGTTGTGTGCACTTTAATGTCACCGTTCTTCTTCGGCGAGGAAATGAGATCTATAGGATATAAGCACGATGGCGGGGACACTTTCCAACCTGTTTACGGTCGCGGAGTCGCCGTATGTGGAGCACGTGTATGTCCTGCGTCGCGGAGGTGCACAGCCAAGCAGCTCCGTCTTCGCGCTTCTTTCTTGTTCTTGTTCTGTCCATCTTTTTATTATGTTTTTTGCTTCTTTTTGTTTCTGGCAATTTCGTTAAAAAGTCGCTACTGACGCCAAGCTCGCGTTGTGCGGCCTGTTTACGTTCCTGTATATAGTGCGCTTCGTCGACTGCGGTTGGGTAGTCCTCGCTATATATATACACCTCGCTTTTTTAATGCGATTCTCTCGAGTTAAGCCTGCCCGTGCAGTGATATAGTCTCGGGCGCCGTATCGCGTCACACCTGCAGACTCGCATCCGTGTCGCTAACTAAGCCGCTGAGCGCTGTGCCCGATGAAAACAAACGAAAGAAACCTTAGAAAAGAACAGCTGCGGCTAACCGAGTTTCTAAAATTAATTATACGGGAAGTTTGCGCAGCGCCTTCTTTACGGCAGTTTCGTGAGCTTTTCCTTAACGCTAACTTTGGTATAACTTGAGCTCGGAAAAAAGGTGCAGAAAGGCGCCCTCGCAGCAAGAAGATGTTGCTTCTGCTTTGCATATACCCTGTGACGAGCTAAGTATTCAGTACGAGGCTCAGCGAACAAAAACGAGCGTATGCTGCCCTTCGAGTCTGCGCGCTGTGAAACTTAGTTCCGAAGAACGCCGAGCATTGAAAGTAGTTCGCCTCCACCTGTGCGTCACGGAAATGAACGAACGTTATTGTCTGGCGCGCCTGTGCAAACTTGTAGAGTCATGTACTGGCACTGAGATTTTGGCGCGAAATTAAAAAAAAAAAGCAGAGAAAGAAAATTGAAGCCTGTCTTTGATTTTCCCTTGCAGTAATCATGCTACCTTATCAGACTTAAATAATAGTGCTTCTAGTGCACCTAGTGATCTAGTGACCTTTAACCCTGGAGTGGCTACTTTTCTCGTCTGTGCAGGCGACGTGTTGCAGCCTTGATTCTGTAGGCCCATTGAGTCTGTCAAATGCATTTGGTTGATTAATTGAGTTTAACTCTTTGCAATGCTATCTACACAACTGTGTACGTCCTATAAATGCGTTCATTGCGAGAAATTCCTTCAAGACTATGCGTTTTTGTTTAAGCTAGCCGCATCTAGTGTTTATTTTCTGGCAAGTTGTTGCTCGCGTTTGCAGCGCCGTCTGACAAGCAAAGCAACAAAATAACAAGCCAGAACAACGAGCAATACAACGCATGTGGCAGCGTCAACAGGTCACCACAAAATGATTTTTTTTTTTGCTTTTCTAAGTTGCGCTGCGGCGTTTATAAATTTGTAAAATTTGTGAAAATATTCGGACCGCATACATACAACAACGTATCTTGCCTTGCTCCTAACAGGGCTCTGGCAGCTGTAGAATCAGCACATGGTCACAAATGTGAACAGTTCATTAAAAACCCCTCCTTTGATATCAGCTACAATTGACCGCCTCCCAAAAGTTGATGTTCCTCGTTGCAGAACTGTCACCTATTCACATGCATTTTTACCTCGAACCACCTCCGAGTGGAATCCTCCGCAGCCGGACGCAGCTACTGCTATTACGGATACATCACGCTTTATGAGTTTTTTTTTAATAACATGCTTAACATTGCCACACAACGAGGGCGTGTGGCAAATCCGTTGTGTACATCTTGCGGCTGCTACGAGACACTTCAGCACCTTACATTTGAGCGTCCCGCTTTCAGTGCGCAGCGCATATCGCTAGTGAGAAACTATCATCTCCTTGGCCTGCGGTGTGCGACACTCGAGGAATGTTTATACCCCAGTGTTTGTGCATCTAAACTTGATCAGGCCCATCGCGCCCTACTAACCGTTCTAGAGTTAGCTAACTTAGGTTCACGTTTGTAGCGTGAACATTCAACATTCTGTAGTAACGTGACCTTCAGCGACCGGCCCTTCTGTGTGTGATCAGTACTGCACCCTAACGCTTCTTCCTTCGAAGATGGGAGGTGGCGGGTTCAAACACCTTGTAGTGCATGTTTTGAACCGACTACCGGTGATACGGTGATTGCGTGCAGCTGTACTTGGCGTCTCATCGTGGAGAGCACAATTAGCCGCATAGCGAACTAGCCATGGATGTGGTTGATAATTGTGGAGGCTGTTGGACGCGGCGTCACTTTAATTCCGGCTGCAGAGTCGAAACTCGGCAGAACAACGTGCGCAGTGTACTGTGTTCTACTTTAGTCTTTAGATTTGTCCTGTTGCTCTTCCTTTCCTCTTTCCTCTCCTCCTTCCTATCTTCCATTTCTGCGTTGCTGTCACCTTCCTTCAGAAGAGTAGGCAGGAGTTGTGCCCCTTCCGGTGGCAGTTGCCAGCCTGCTCCTCGCTTTTCCTTTCCTGTTAACAGTGTATATGTGTATATGTGTTCAAAACAAATAATAATAGTAATTAACATTGCCGAATTATTTGTACTCAATTTGATCTTCTGTTTAGCCTGTCTTTCTTTTTTTGTTTGTTTTAGATCTTGAAATTACTGCTTTTTCTTAGTTGCAACTGTACATTTTTTGTATTAATTTGTCGATTGTTCCTGCTCCTTATTGTTATTGTATCAACTGTTATTTTTTTTTTCAGTTTTGGTCTGTAATAAGCCGCTCCCCTCTGTAACGTGCAACCCCTGATGATAAAATAGATAAATAAATGTGTGCAAGACGTGATAACGGTAGCGAAATAATCCCAGTAACGGTCGTCGTGAAATAAAGGTCCGCGCCCGTTGCTTCTTTTGTCTTGCGATGACAATTATTCGGACGCTCGAGACGCAAAACGTCGTCTGCAACGGCGTCGATCGATCGCTGCCCTCGTGTGTCGTGCTGTCTGCACTCGCCTGCGCATGCGCGGTTGCGCATGGAGGGTCCTAGAGGGCCTCCAGAGATCCGATATGCGTTTCGCGCAGCAAAGGGGACCAAACGAAATCGACGCACTGTCATCGCTAAGATCAATCGTCTCGTTCGCGGAGCCAGGGCAACGTTCTGCATTTCGCTGTTCGCACGAGCATTGCGCGCATGCGCAGGTGCTCGCGCTTTAAGCGCACAGCGTTTCTGACGAGATGCTCCGTGTAGGCACTTCTGCGAGCCGAACGGGCAGTAAGTGTTGAGCGAACGTTATCGAATGTTTCGCTGACTCATGCGTGAACCTGTTTCCCGCTGGTCTCACCTCTTGACGCCTGCTGCAACCCCACTGGCGACGCTCCGCACCACGCCAGCGTGGTGGGACGCCTGGTATCTGCCAGGGCGCTGTTCATTTAGCAGAAGTTGCTTTGTGTGCTATACAACGCACCTAAATGTGCCATCCGCGTATGTTCACAACACCGTCAGAAGAGTCCAATCGTAACGCTAAACCTAACTGCTGTCGCTGTCAATGCTTCACCCTTAGGGCCCAAACTGCCAATTTATTTCAGACGTATAGGGCCTGCCCTGCACAACATTCTCGAAGAAAAGATCTCACAAAGCGAGGACAAATTCAGGGAAAATGCTTCGATAGAGTACATTGCTTCCAGCAACGTCTACCAGATATCAGTGAAGGCGATGAAGATAAGGTTGGCCAGGAGGGACCTGATTCCAGCGTGTTCATGACATAACCTCCCCCCCCCCCGGCATCCCCCCACAGTGGGTTCATGCCATTGTTACTGGAATCATCGGCATCGTCATCAACTATCCAGCGTTCTTTCCACATAAATTACAAAAACAAGCTGGTTTGTGCGCTACTGCGGGAAATACTTTCTTCAGACAACGTTCAGAATAACTTCCCGCGGGGAGAACGAAACGATACGCTCTTCCGTCTAACGCCGAGTTCTACGGCCTCTCTAAGAACCAGAATCGTCTACCTCTTACAGCTACCCTGAAAAGTACGTGTCCTATTCTATTTCTAAGTGAATGGAATGTCAAACTTATACTGTGCCCAGACATTCTTCAACATCAGCACATATGTAGAAATAAGGAAGCTCTTTATAGTATATCAATTGATATACTTCGGAAGAGAGTGCGCTGAAGGCAGCCGTGGAAGAGACTTAACATTCCGCAGTATGATCACGTACTACGTGTTAGATTGTGTGTCTTGGTCCCACATATGTCCGGTATGGGACATCCCGTTGAAAACATCCTTCGGACATCTATAGGATCAAAGTTTTAGGATTTGTTTAGATCCGAGAAGTTCAATCGTATGGATCTCCGAAGGATGTCCTAAATAGGACATCCCAATATTAATGTCCTCATGTTATCCCGTGAACGTACCAACCGGGACTTGGACGTTCGAATCTAAATGGGATGTTCAGAGGATATCCGTGGTCTAATGGGAAGGATTACCCAGAACGACCGAGGACACAGCGGCTTGATTCGCTTCCTACTACAGATTGCCGACGCGCTATTACAACCGTCCCAAACACAAGAAAGCCTGTAAAACCATCATGTGAAACTCCAGACGCGCCGCCTGAACTTCCTAAAGAAAAAAAAAAAAGAAAAGTACACGCGTTGAGCGGCCCACAAAGATGTCGAGTACGATTCCCTTGAGCAATGGACTGAAGCACGGGGAACGAGTGGATGCGTCTAGATGCAAATATGAAGGATGCAAGGGTCGGTCGTGGTTTGATATGTCGCTTTAGCTTCCGCAGACCCTTCAATTACGACACGTTGTTACTGCCAATTTGTTTGTATATAACGTGTCCACCTGCAGGATATAATGAAGTTAATGTTCATCGCTGAGCGGAGCATATGTACGCAGAACAAGCCCTTATGGAAAATAGAAGTGAGGCGTGCAGACAGGACACAAGAGTAGAGAAGTGGACAACACGAACGGCGTTCGTGTTGTCCACTTCTCTACTCTTGTGTCCTGTCTGCACGCCTCACTTCTATTTTCCATAATGAATCCTTACCAACTAGCTCAGATTTCTGTCGAGATCGAGAGAGAGAGAGAGAGAAACAACTTTACTGACCCGAGCTCGACATCTTCTTAGACGCCGTCGATGGAAGTGGTTCCCTCTTCACGGGACCCATATGCTTCCCTAGCCGCCTGGCCCCTGGAGATCAGGACGAGCTGGTCTTCCAGGGCGGTGCTGGTTAGCAAGGTCTCCCATCGCTCGGTAAGGGTGGATGAGGGATGGGGTAGGGTAGTGTTGCGTTTCGCCTGCGACACGTGGTTTTGCCGGCGCGACTGCGGCGGGGCGGCAGACATTTTGGCCCGATCGTCGTCGCCGCAACACTCATCGCCAGGTGTTTCCAGGCGCGTCTGCGGCGATGCGACCGCCTAGGGATCCTCCTCGCATTCCAGTCATTGTGCCCGAAACAGGCGATGCCAAAGCAGGGATCTCATTCCAGTTATTGGGCCCGAAACAGGCGATGCCAAAGCAGGGATCTCGTTCCAGTCATTGTGCCCGAAACAGGCGATGCCAAAGCAGGGATCTCATTCCAGTTATTGGGCCCGAAACAGGCGATGCCAAAGCAGGGATCTCGTTCCAGTCATTGTGTCCGACCGGCAGCGCCACGACAGGGTGCTACGAGATCGTGCGCAGCGCCACGACCGGGTGCTACGAGATCGTGCGCAGCGCCACGACAGGGTGCTACGAGATCGTGCGCAGCGCCACGACAGGGTGCTACGAGATCGTGCGCAGCGCTACGACAGTGTGCGTCACCATTAGCCCATTGTACATTCACGTGCTCGTCTTTTGAGGGGTTCCTTCTTGCCCTCAACTGCGAGAGTATAAAAACAGCTGCCCCCGGACGCCAAAAGGAGGGCTCCGATTTCTTCAGTTGAGTGAAGTGCTCTCCCGTCTCTCTACTTCGGTCAAACCTGACCGCCAACTCTTTGCGATGTTAAAATAAACAAGTTGTTTCGTTGTTACCAGTCGACTCATGCTTTGCCGGGACCTTCGGATGCTTCGAGTTGTACCCCAGGCCGCCAGGCCAACGCTACCCTTGGGGCTTGCGACCCAGGTACAACCACGGGCGTCAGCGCCGAGTTCCCATCCGATCGCTCCAGTGTCGCGATCCAAACATCTGGTTGGCAGCGGTGAGATCGCCTCCGACTTCAAACAACTGTCTGCCAGCGGTGAGATCGCGACAACGGAGGCCAGCAGCAAAGAGATGCAGTTGACTGTATGCTGAGCAGCTCAACGACGATCCGGGAGCAGTGCAACGAGCCCTGTGTGACGACTGGTTGCCTGCAGCGGAACGACTGCGCGGAATTCCTGCCTGCGAGGTTTGGTGAGTGCGGGACTTTCTTCTTCTGAGCTTTGCCAGGCTTTTTGTTAGTGTCAGAAACAGAGCTGGTAATTGTGGTTGTCGTTGCTGCCGGGTTAGTTGCGGCAAGACAATAATAGGCAGTAGAGAAAGCAGCATTCAGAGCAGCCATGGATTTGAAGTCGTTGCGCAAACCGAAATTGTTGGAGCTTGCAAGAGAGTTGGGTCTGGATGTCTCAGACAAACTCAGAAAACCAGAACTGCTAAAGGCTATTCTGGAGTTAGAGGCTGAGGATGACGAGCTGTCGGAATGCCTTGAGACTATTGAAGAGAGGGAGGCTGCAAAAGAAAAAGAAGAGCGTGAACGTAAAGAACAGAAAGAGCGAGAGCAACAAGAGCGTGACCGTCAACACGCTTTGGAAATGAAGCGTCTTGAGGTAGAGATGGAACGCGCTCGTAATGGAAGTCAGGCACACGGTGCAGGAGAACGCGTATTGTTCAAAATGACTGACCTGATGCGGCCGTTTAAGCTTGGAGAGGACATTGGTTTGTTCCTGGTTAACTTTGAGCGAACGTGCGAGAAGCAGGGGTTCTCTCGGGAAACGTGGCCACAGCGCTTGCTCACTTTGTTACCCGGCGAGGCGGCCGACGTAGTCGCTCGCTTGGATAGAGAGGAAGCAGAGGATTTCGACAAAGTAAAATCGAGTCTGCTAAAAAAGTACCGGCTGTCTGCGGAGGCGTTCCGTCGGAAGTTTCGGGAAAATGAGAAAGGCAAAAGTGAGTCATATACAGAGTTTGCGTATAGGCTTATGTCGAACATGCAGGAGTGGCTCAAAGAAGAGAAAGCGGTTGGGTGACCACGATAAAGTTCTGCAGTGCTTCGGGCTAGAACAGTTTTATAGTCGGTTACCGGAGAACGTGCGATACTGGGTCTTGGATAGGCCAGACGTGAGTACGGTGGCTAGAGCCGCTGAGCTAGCCGAGGAGTTTGTGACGCGTCGAGCTCGCGGAGCTAAGGACGGTCAAAAGGGTGAATTTGGCTCCAAGTCTGAGAGGCCGAAGTTCACACCCATGAGATTAAAGGGGGACACGCGTAGTGCGGATGCGAGCGAAAGCAGTCCGACCAAACGTAAAGAGACGGCGGCAGCCAAACGCAGAAAGCGGTTCGAGATGAGGCGAGCGCGCTTGTGTTATACGTGCCAGAAGCCGGGTCACTTTTCGGCGCAGTGTCCGGAAACAACACCAAAAGTTGTGTTTTTTTCAATAGGCAGCACTGACGAGAACATGAAGCTTCTCGAGCCTTACATGCGAGACCTCCTCGTGAACGGGAAAGAGTGCCGAGTGCTTCGCGATTCCGCAGCTACGATGGATGTAGTTCACCCATCTTACGTAGAACCCCATATGTTCACGGGCGAGTGCGCATGGATCAAGCAAGCCGTGGAAGCTCATAGCGTGTGTCTGCCAGTAGCAAAGGTGCTTATTGAAGGACCTTTCGGAGCGCTTGAGACAGAGGCGGCAGTGTCATCTATGCTGCCACCCCAGTACCCGTACCTATTTTCAAACAGGTCCGATCACCTCCTGCGCGAGAAGGGGCTTTTGTTTGGTGAAGCTAGTGTTCAGGCCTTAACCAGATCGAAGGTTCGGGAGCTCGCTGCAAAGGCGGTAGTTGCGGGGCCGACGTTATCAAACAACGAAAAAGGGTCAGAGGCGCAGCAAGCTGATATTCAGAGCACGCCCGAACTGAATAGACTTGAGTCTGTAACGTTAAAGGCGCCAGATACTGGAGAGGAAACGCCCGACGCGGGAAAGTTAGAAGAGCTATCTACTGATTTGCTCATCGCGCCTACGTCAGACGGACTTGATAGGTTGCTAAAAGTCAGCCGGTCGGCTTTGATAGCCGAGCAAAAAAAGGATGGCAGCCTGGAAAACGTGCGCTGCAATGTCAAAGAAGGTATCGCCAGGAAAACTGCGCGTTTTGTGGAAAGAGGGGGAGTCCTGTACCGGAAGTATCTAGACCGCAGAGGAGTGGAGTTCGATCAGCTGGTCGTGCCTCAATGCTATCGTCAGGATCTGTTGCGCTTGTCACACGGGGGTTCGTGGTCCGGACACCTAGGAGTTAAGAAAACTAAGGACCGTCTCTTGCAAGAGTACTATTGGCCAGGGTGTTTTCGGGACGCAGACCATTTCGTGAGGACATGTGACACTTGTCAGCGGGTGGGCAAACCAGGGGACAAATCGAGGGCGCCGTTGAAATTGGTACCTATCATTACGGAGCCTTTTAGACGGCTCGTTATTGATACTGTGGGACCTCTGCCGGTAACAGCCACGGGGTACAGACACATTTTGACTGTGATCTGCCCAGCGACAAAGTTCCCTGAAGCAGTGCCGCTTAAAGAACTCAGCTCAGTTGAGATAGTTAATGCACTACTGTCCATATTTGCGCGAGTTGGTTTTCCTGCGGAAATCCAATCAGATCAGGGCACAGTGTTTACTAGCGCTTTGACGACAACTTTTCTCGAAAGGTGTGGGGTAAAGCTGTTACACAGCTCAGTGTACCACCCACAGTCGAATTCCGTTGAGAAGCTCCACTCCGTCATGAAGCGCGTGTTGAGAGCGTTGTGTTTTGAACATCGAACTGACTGGGAGCTGTGTCTGCCTGGGGTGATGTTTGCTTTAAGGACCGCGCCGCATGCGGCTACGGGGTTTTCGCCAGCTGAACTGGTGTACGGTCGCTCGCTTCGATCTCCGCTTCGCATGCTTCGAGAATCGTGGGAAGGTAGGGGCGACGACCCAGTCGTGGTGGAGTACGTACTTAAGCTCCTCGAACGCTTAAGAAGGGCACAGGAGTTGTCAGGTGAAGCAATGGCAAAGGCCCAGCAGAGGGCCAAGGTTTATTATGATCGGACAGCCAGGGCCCGTCGTTTTGAGGTTGGCGATGAGGTCATGATATTGCGCACATCGCTAAACAACAAACTAGACGTGCAGTGGGAGGGCCCAGCACGAATTGTTCAGAAACTGTCGGACGTTAACTACGTGGTAAGTCTGCCAGGAAAGCGGAAAGCACAGCAAGTTTACCACTGTAATCTGCTCAAACCTTATAGACAAAGGGAAGCAGTGGTGTGCATGATGGTAAACGTTCCTGAAGAGCTTCCGGTCGAGCTTCCGGGACTAGGCTCAGTGACGAACAGGGAAGACACCGGTCAAGTCATTAGTGACCTTATCAGTAAAGCACCGCTGTCGCCTGAGCAGAAAACCGAACTACACCAGCTATTACAAGAGTTTCAAGGTCTGTTCTCTGAGAGGCCTGGTAGGACTTCGGTACTTACTCATGATATAGAACTTACCTCCACAGAGCCAGTACGATCCAAGGCGTATCGGGTGTCACCCCGCCAGAGCGATATTATGGAGGCTGAGGTAAAGAAAATGCTACAGCTCGGTGTTATTGAGGCAGGTGAGAGTGATTATACCTCCCCTTTGATTTTAGTTGAGGTACCGGGCAAGGAACCTCGTCCTTGCGTCGACTACCGCAGGCTTAATTCCATCACTAAGGATCAAATTTATCCGATCCCTAACATCGAGGAGCGCCTTGAGAAAGTTAGTAGCGCTCAGTTTATTTCCACCCTAGATCTTGTCAGGGGTTATTGGCAGGTTCCACTTACAGAAGAGGCTAGTAGGTATGCGGCGTTCATTTCACCAATGGGAACATTCCGTCCTAAAGTGTTGAGTTTTGGTTTGAAGAACGCGCCATACTGTTTTTCAAGTCTCATGGATAAAGTGTTGCGGGGACAGCAAGAATTCGCTTTACCGTATCTAGACGACGTAGCGATATTCTCCGCATCCTGGTCTGAGCATATGACACACTTGCGGGCAGTGCTAACCCGCCTGCGCGAAGCGGGCTTGACAGTCAAGGCTCCTAAGTGCCAGTTAGCACAGGCCGAGGTTGTCTACCTCGGTCACATGATTGGTCAGGGTCGTCGCCGCCCCTCTGAAATAAAAGTGGCCGCTGTGCGAGACTTTCCGCAACCGCGCACGAAGACCGATATTCGGTCGTTCTTGGGTGTCGCCGGCTACTATCAGAGGTACATCCCTAGGTACTCTGATATCGCGGCTCCCCTGACGGATGCTCTAAGAAAGACAGAGCCTCAAACAGTAGTCTGGGACGAGACAAAGGAAAGAGCTTTTAGCGCCCTAAAGAGTGCCCTAACAAGCCAGCCTGTGCTACGATCGCCAGACTATACAAAAGGGTTCATTGTTCAGTGCGATGCTAGTGAGCGAGGCATGGGCGTTGTACTGTGCCAACGGGAAAATGGAGAAGTAGAACACCCCGTCCTGTATGCTAGTCGTAAGCTGATCAGTCGTGAGCAGGCGTATAGCGCCACCGAGAAAGAGTGTGCGTGTCTCGTGTGGGCCGTTCAGAAATTGTCATGCTATCTAGCCGGCTCGAGGTTTATCATTGAGACGGATCACTGCCCTCTCCAATGGCTGCAGACCATCTCTCCCAAAAATGGCCGCCTCCTGCGCTGGGGCCTCGCTTTACAACAATATTCCTTTGAGGTGCGTTACAAAAAGGGGAGTCTCAACGGTAACGCCGATGGCTTAAGTCGAAGCCCCTAACGTAGGAATCAGCCTCAAAATTGTTTGTTACTGATGTTTTTCTTCCTGAGGCAGGATTTTTTTTAACATATTGCTTTTGTTTAGTGTTTCAAAGTGATGATATGCTTTCTAGTGCAATTTTTCAATTTGTGGACGCGTTCTGAGTGATGCTAGACTACTGTAAGGAACTAGGCAGTGGTATAAAAAGGGGAAAGAGCCTGGCAGGGCTTAGTGAGGGTTGTGCCGTGCTTGCTGACTGAGCGGTTGAGTTTTCAGCGTAGTTCTAACGCTTGCCGGGAACGAGAACAAAAATGTGAACTCTCCCGAAGTCACTTTGCAGTGTCCCGTGCGAACCTGAACGAGAGAACGAGGCCTTCTCTGTGCGCTGCGCTCAAGAAACGTCAAGGGACGCCCGACTTCGGTTATGAGCATCATCGAGCGACATCCCTCCGGACAGCGGATGCAGTCCCCTGTCCATCGGGATCTCCTTCCCCCGGCGGGGCGGTCTGTTGCGTTTCGCCTGCGACACGTGGTTTTGCCGGCGCGACTGCGGCGGGGCGGCAGACATTTTGGCCCGATCGTCGTCGCCGCAACACTCATCGCCAGGTGTTTCCAGGCGCGTCTGCGGCGATGCGACCGCCTAGGGATCCTCCTCGCATTCCAGTCATTGTGCCCGAAACAGGCGATGCCAAAGCAGGGATCTCATTCCAGTTATTGGGCCCGAAACAGGCGATGCCAAAGCAGGGATCTCGTTCCAGTCATTGTGCCCGAAACAGGCGATGCCAAAGCAGGGATCTCATTCCAGTTATTGGGCCCGAAACAGGCGATGCCAAAGCAGGGATCTCGTTCCAGTCATTGTGTCCGACCGGCAGCGCCACGACAGGGTGCTACGAGATCGTGCGCAGCGCCACGACCGGGTGCTACGAGATCGTGCGCAGCGCCACGACAGGGTGCTACGAGATCGTGCGCAGCGCCACGACAGGGTGCTACGAGATCGTGCGCAGCGCTACGACAGTGTGCGTCACCATTAGCCCATTGTACATTCACGTGCTCGTCTTTTGAGGGGTTCCTTCTTGCCCTCAACTGCGAGAGTATAAAAACAGCTGCCCCCGGACGCCAAAAGGAGGGCTCCGATTTCTTCAGTTGAGTGAAGTGCTCTCCCGTCTCTCTACTTCGGTCAAACCTGACCGCCAACTCTTTGCGATGTTAAAATAAACAAGTTGTTTCGTTGTTACCAGTCGACTCATGCTTTGCCGGGACCTTCGGATGCTTCGAGTTGTACCCCAGGCCGCCAGGCCAACGCTACCCTTGGGGCTTGCGACCCAGGTACAACCACGGGCGTCAGCGCCGAGTTCCCAACAGATCGTACCAGCAGTCAGATCCGAAACAGTAGCGGGGCAGGTAAGAGGTGGGGGATCGCCTTGATGAAATCGCATACTCCAATGGCGTGTTGGAGCGTGCCTAACTGAGTTTTGCAGAAGTTACAATCCTCCTCGTACCTTTCCGGTTACATCTTGTTTTGAAGGTAAGGGTGCGGGAAGGATTCTGCTTGTATTTGCCTGTAGATCGCTTGCTGTTCTCTGCTAAGCGATTTGTGAGGATCGGGGTAACGGCGCCTCTCCGTTTTATAATGGTTCGTAATGTCTCTGTAACTATATATGGACTGTGGCTCACTTTCCTCAACCCGGTGTTCCATCTCTCGGGCGAACTGGTGGGCAAGTTCGTTGCCCTCCAGCCCAGAGTGAGCCGGTGTCCATATTAACTCAGCTTTCCTTTCAGGTACGTCGCGTTTACTTTTGAGAATATCTATTGCCGCAAGAGACACCCACCCCTTTCTGTAGTTGTTATACGCCTTTTGCGAGTCGGTAACAATTCTTCCCACCTTGGGCTGCGCGAGTGCTAGCGCTATCGCGGCCTCTTCTGCCACCTCTGGAAAAGACGTCTTGATGGAGGCGCAGGTTACGAGCACATCCCGCGTCGTAACTGCCAGCGTTGCTTTCGATGAAAACTTGGGTAACGAAGCGTCTGTGAAGAGATCGAGTGACCCCCTCTTCCTCTTCTACTATTCGACCCAAAGTCTCCGTCAAGGCCGCTGTACGAGCCGCTCTGCGGCCGTCGTTACGACCCGACCTCATGTTTCTAGGCAGTGGCTTACTGTGGATTTTATGCGCCCACAACCTGGGTAACGGCCCCGTTTCCTTCCGCTCTGCCTCCTGCCAGCCCAACTTGGCAAGAACGCGACGTCCCGCCGACGTCTGACTGAGTCGAACTCTTTGATTAGACAGATGAGCTTCTATTAACTCTTCGACGACGTTGTGCTTGGCCCCAAGTGTGGATGCTTATTTTTGGGCAGACTCAAATTCAGCCATAGCTGACGCTTTGAGCCAACCAAAGAGGGAGTAGTGACTTCGTAAACCAATCAGGGACGACAATAAAAACAGGAACAGCGCAACACAGGACGAGCGAGCAAAGAGCACAGGACAGTCCTGCGCTCTCAGGACAGTCCAGCACTGTCATGTGCTCTTTACTCGCTCGTCCCGTGTTGCGCTGTTCCTGTTTTTATTCTAAAGATGAGCCAACCAGCGCCTTCGAACACACTGCCAGCGATGACAAGGCGGCGAATTTGAAAATGTGGGCGGTATTCGACAGCGAACCACAAGGGCATCCGCTCTCAAGATAAATTGAATGACGTTGTGAAACCTCCAGAACGCATAGCATCCGTGGTTGTATAGAGTGTAGTGGCCAGACCGTCTGCCTTCTAATGAAAGTTCCGCTTATCAAGCGAAATGGCTGGCATACGTGCTGTGACGTCGGTGGCGGCGGCAGACGGAGGCAGTTAATCTTATCATCCATGTGGCCGGCGTGAGCGGTTCAGTGCCGTGTCCTTGGCATTTGCGCTAAGTGGCATGAGAAAGGCGGAGAGGGGAGGTCGGGTGCTGCAGTCTATAGAGATGGTTCAGTCGTGCTGTGCTCGGAACTACACTCGCGGACAGCTTTCTGTGGCTATGAAGGGAAAGCTACGGAAGCGAGCACAAGTGAGAGCGCGTCTGAAAGTGTGTTTTCATCCGCGTTAGTTTAAGCTGGGGAAGAGAAAACATACACACCTTATTAGCAACCGTTAAATAAGACAAAACACAGTGTATGTAAGAAAAAAACCTGCCAAAAAAGACGCACACAGGAAACGTACAAGAAAACAGGAAAGAGGCTGCACTACCATGCAGCTGTTTATTCGACAGAACGGGGCTCTAATTTATAAATGGCCCTCTGTCACATGACCATAGCACAATCAACTGCAGTGACACAATCAACTGTGTGACATTTCGTGGCTCATTGTTTGATACGCGGTACACTCCTTAGAGAGAGAGAGAGAGAGAGAGAGAGAGAGAGAACTTTTATTGTCAAGTGAGTGGATTTTTCTTTCCCAGCGGTGTGGGCTAGCGTGGCGTCTGCTTTGCCGCGACGCTATCAGCCCATTCCGCCAACCGTATCTGGTCTTGCGGGTTGGAAGTTTTCGTCTTTTTCTCCCACTCGTCATGTGAGGAAGCTCGCCTAAAGAGTTCTCTCGGGGGAGGGTTCTTTTGGCCTCCCCACAAGATGTGATCATGGTCCGCCAGGGGACAGCTACAAAGTTTGCAGTTTCGTGGATATTCACCACCGGTCATTGCAGCTAGCCTTAAGTATATATAGTCTCCTTGAGCTTGGCATTGAAGTGACACGTGTCCCTGCAGACGGCATTGCGTTACTGCAGACTTACATTTTCTCAGTTGCTGCTCTATTTGTATTCCCTTTAAGAAAACGATTTAAAAAAAGAATTGAAAAGGGTATCTTAATCTTTTACACCTTACCACTCTGAGACACACTGCCTGCTCGGTTTTATTTCGATTCCTTTACTACGGCGGCTCTTCCTTCGCGTCTACTCACATTTTACCCGCCCGTTATGCTTTATGGCATACGTATACCGTTCGTTTAAGGTATTTGTAAACACCAGGAAATATCAGTGCTGTCCGTTAGTGTTATGTATAGGTGAATGAATTACCTTCCCCATAGCATTCTCGAAATAACCGATCCTGATTCCATTTCAGGATGCCCTCATTGCTTTTTATTAACCGAGCCCGGAACGTAGCCCACTTTATGCATTATGTATATGTCGGTAGCATATATTGCCTTATAGTGCGGGAAAATTTGACTTCATTTTTAAAATTTTTGCCATTTTCTGCGCTACTGCATGGTTTGTAACTTGCAAACGCGGCGCATTCTTGTTTAAGAACTATGCAACGTGCATATTTCGAATCCTATTATATACCATTTATTGTATCTCTCGCATGTTTTTTTTTTTGTTGTTGTTTTTGTTTAATGTATAGCAATTGCCTGTACCACCTCCCCCTCGCCCGCAAAATGCTCTTCGGACCCTTGAGTTTATTAATCCGCGACAGATCAACGTCCAGTATCACAGCGCTACTTACGAGCCATAGCACATTTGTGCAGGCAGTACAGGAGGAAACAAAAGCAGAAAAGGATCTTGGAAGCAGCGCAGAATACAAGCATGCCACTACTGATATCGCAAGCGATCGAGTCCAGTGATAACGCACTGAACAGGAAACAGACGAGAAGGTTGGTGCGAGTCCACACGAGCACGCGTTGTCAGATTGCGAACACGTCAAATACACGATCGCCGCTGCATATTACAGACAGCCTGTGTGGAGCCCACTATCCGAACCCAAGAAGAGCGCGGCGCCATCGACCGTTGAAGGGTTGGCAGAAGTCCAAGGAATGCGCCGTACGAATCCTACCGTTCAACCTTAACTGCCGTCGTGGGGAGGTCGTTTGACGAAAGGGTCCCATAAAATCTAATCGTCGCTATACAGCCGACCGGGCAAAAATAAAAATAAGAATAGAAATGAGGAACAAGACAAACGCGCACTGTCGCACCCGGTCCACGTATACCACCGGTTGTCACCGACGACGGGCAGCAGGCGGTGGTGGGTCATGTCCGCCGGCTGTCGGCGAGATACGGGAGACCGGAACAACCGCTGCAGATGCGCGGCTTCCTTATACGACCGCGTGCATGGTTGTACAGTACGTCCCGCTCTTGCATGTACGTGTCAGGCCCTCACGATTTCGAGGCGCAGTTTCCTTCTGTTAACGGCAAAAAAAAGAAAGAAACGAGATAGAGAAAGAAGAAGAAGAAGAAGAAGAAGAAAAAAAAAAGAACAATTAGGACTCGAGTTAAGGCTCGCAGTTAAGGCTCGTGGCTCCGTGGCTATGGCGACCTGTATACTGCTGAGCACGATGGTAGCTGGTTCGATGCCCGGTTGCGGCGGCCGCATATTGACGCAGGTGGAATAGAAAAGAAAAAAAAAAAACGCTCGTGTGCGCAGTTGTTTCGTCGCACGTTAAGAAACCGTGATAGGCAGAATTAACCCCGAAACATCCACTACGATGTATTTCATAGCCCATTGTTGCGCAGCTTATAGGTATACGTTAAACTCCACAATGAATTTTCGACACTTATGTACGTCAAGTGCGGTTGATGTAGCGCACATAGCCATGTTGCAAGCTACGTTTGAAGAATCTTCGTGTTATAACGTGGCATAAGCAGATCTTGGTGTTGTTTTTCTTGACGATGGTGGTGACCCGAAACACATTTAATATACTAAAGGACTAGGATTGGCTGTGAGTCCGAGGAGACACGCGCATTCGCTGCACCATTACGATATCGACTGCCTATACATGTGACTCAACTGTCCTGTGCTGCGACCCCGCCATCTCCGCAGTGGCTGCTCCACGTGGATATCAAGTACAACTGTCGTGTAGCCGAATGTTTGTCTGCGCTTATAAATTCAGCACCAACATACGGAGTCGCGTGCTATTCATCTCATCTGGAATAACGTGACCCTCTGTACTCCACCCTCCTTCCCCTTCATATCCATACCTCTGTTATTCCCCAAACCCCTACCCTGCAGCGTAGAGTAGCAGGTTAGAAGCACTTCACTAAGACCCACCTCACCACTTTTCTGCCATTAAATATTCTCTCTCTCTCTCTCTCTCTCTCTCTGTACTGCACCGACCGGTACAGACTGTCCCGGTCACACCCATGTACCGTATCTACTCCGATAGTCGGGAAACGGTACATGCGTACCATACGACATCCCTCCCGCTAACGGAACAGTGCAAGCATCGGTCATTGCACCAGAATAAGCCGTCTGCTGTTTTCGCTAGAATCAAACAAATGGTCGGTCCTTTGGCAAAGGCAGGCTGTCATCGCCTGCATTGCTGATAAGCGCGCCGCCGCCTTGTGCTTTCATCCCTTTGTTCAGCCGCTATTCGCAAATGAGATGACATGAATTCTGCAGCAATGCCGGCAGCCTGCCGGACAATCACCTATACAGCGAACGAAGCTAGAGCGAATTGAAAACTTGAGCATTCGTTTTTTCTTTTTTTTTTCTTGCCGATCAAGAGGAGCATCTCGAGCTCGAGGCATTGAGAATGCGTTTTTTCATTGTTTCCGCGAGGATCGAGTGGGGCTTTGTTTGGCACTACTCTGCGGCTTCTTTGTTTGGCCGTGAAACTTATCGTGCGAGCAGACGATATTCTCCAGCCCCAATTAGGAGCGGGCATTGCTCTTAGGGAAGACACGTGACACGTACTAAATAGAAATCCAAACAGCGCCTGTGGTTCCGAGGAAAGTGGGGGCCTGACGTGTATTCAACAGCGGTAGGACAAGTCACATCTGAAGCTAACGACAAAGGGACTCACCTTTGTCAGGGCCTTATTAAGTCCCTTTGTCGAAGCGGTGCCTTCAGACGTACCTTGTTCGACCGCTGCTTATTACTGAGGAAACAGGTGACATGTTGCTTGTAAAATGAATTGAACGGGGTTACGCAGATGTGGAAGACATATGATCGTACACCATGATGACATCGAAAAATTCGGGTTTACGCGAGCCTGTTTGGTGCCGAACAAGTTTAGAGGGTTCGTGGTAGGTTTCTTTATCCCGCAGTAATACGCCCACTGACGATGATTACGATGACAACGATGTTGAAGTTCTCGTGCTGCAGCGAACATTGCTGCTGCCAGCCCGGCATTAACGAACGAACGAACGAACGAACGAACGAACGAACGAACGAACGAACGAACGAACGAACGAACGAACGAACGAACGAACGAACGAACGAACGAGCGAGCGAGCGAGCGAGCGAGCGAACGAACGAACGAACCAACGAACGAACGAACGAACGAACGAACGAACGAACGAACGAACGAGCGAGCGAGCGAGCGAACGAACGAACGAACGAACGAACGAACGAACGAACGAACGAACGAACGAACGAACGAAGATTTCAGTACATCTGGGCGTTCTTCATCATCGATTGGTGTTTGTAAGAGCGACGATATGAAGGTGGAGCCTGCTACGATTCGTTTTGTGTAAAACATTTTTGGTCATTATTTGTGGGAGCTGGAACACTTGAGAAACAGAATGAAGTTAAGTACGGGTTCGGAGCTATGAACCATTTTTGTCGCCTTTATTTACCGTTATGGTAGGTAGTTATGGTAAATAATCAATTCATTCGTAAATTAAATGCATACCATGTCGATATGGGGCTGCTGCTTTTAGTGAATAAGCATTTATCATTCTCTATTTTTACTTGCCACGAGCTTCGTTGTTTCTGAAGTGACTTTGACCGTGTACAAAGAAACTGTTGGCATTAAGGAAGTAGGCAGAGTTAATAGCTAACGGCATACCGCATAGAGAAGCCACGCACGGGTATGCCGAGATACTGCGTGCTTGTCGCCAGTAATTGGAACAGTGAGAAGGTCGCGCCGCAGACTCCACATATAGTAGGGTATAGACACACGCAGATCGCTCTTTTCTTTTTTTTTTCTCGCCCACTATCAGTCTACGCGTGATTCTACAAGCGCTTAACAACGTCGTAGCGGCGTTGGAGGTCAAACGCGAAGAAAGAAAGAAAGAAAGAAAAAGGAAAAGTAATAAAAGCAAAATAGTTAATAAAAGCAAAATAGAAGCGAACAGGGTCCCTGTATAGGATAATGGCACACGCGTCGCGACAGAAACGACGCTGCCAAAAGCTGCTGCAACGCGGCAGCAGCGATGTTTATCCTGTCCCGGTTCTGCAGAAAAAGGCAATTATGCTGACCTTGAGCTAGTTCGCCCCCCCCCCCTCCTCCTCCACTTTGGCAGCTGACGGCATGATTCACACGCTAAACAAAGAAGAAGAAGCAAAAGCTATAGGCAAGAACGAGGGAACCGGCCTGGCCGCTAGTGCCATTCCTCGGCTTCGGGCAGTTCGTCCAGCGATGTTCTGTTCTTCATAAACATGAATCACACCGGCGTGAGAAAAGAAAAAAATAACGGAAAAGGTGGATAGGTGACCAGGCCGAAGAGTTGGGGAGGGGGGGGGGGAGGAAGAGAGGGGTTGCGCCATCTTTGGCTTTGCTGAAAGTGTGGATGACTATATATGCTACGCTGATTCAATTGTGGCTGGTTTGGTTATACTGGAAATGTTGGCAACTTTCCTCCCCGATCTCTCCTCATTTGATTGTGATGTGAATAGAGATGAATAACGTGAGCAAAAAAAGAAAAAGAAAGCATACACTCACGCGCGCTTCGACGCGCTTGAGCCGATGTACAGCGGGCCTGACGTGAAACTCGGTGAAATGTGCACGTGCGTTCAGTCAAAGAACATAAGCAGTTGACGAAACCGATGCAATAATATACAAAGTAAGCATAAACCACAAACGTATAGGAAAGCGTTGAGACACTTGCGCGATGAATACAGCAATGTACACGTCTTTCTTTCTTTAATTGAACTGACACTCGAGAAAGGAGATTATGTCGCCTCAGACTCGCCACGGGTGCTACTTTTCGTGGGGAAATGAGGCAGAAAAAATATTATTACGTAAGATAGGAAGGAACAAAAATAGTCTACAAGTTGCTTTCACCAAGTCTTTCGCTTACCATATTGGATGGGCCGACGACGCCACGTGTGAGGACTGTGGCAACGAGGAGACTTTTCAACACCTTCTTTGTGACTGTCCTCGATATAATTTCAGAGACAATCACTCGCAACCGCGATAGCGCGCTTTGACCAAAGACCTCTCACAGAGGAACTTATTTTAAAATACCGCCATCACAAGCCATCGCAGCAGAGGGCGACGAGGGCACTGTTGCGGTTTTTGAGGGCGACAGCATTGGACAGGCGGCTGTAGCCTGAACAGATGTTGATAGTGCCGCATGTGTCACTGTGCTGTGCGATGACAGTATTCGGTGCCAGTGACCGATTGTGATTGTGTGTCTACGCTCCTTCCTTTCCTTATCTCTACTTTGTTACCGCTTTACCTCCCCCTGCCCTCTCTCCCCAGTGTAGGGTAGCCAACCGGATCTTTTTTTCTGGTTAACCTCCCTGCCTTTCCCCTTTCCTCTCTCTCTCTCTCTCTCTACAAGTTGCATTAGGTACAAATATGATCTCGGGTATATATGCCAGAGCACGGAGTGAACAGGAGCGTTAGAGAGAGAGCTGAAAAGCATCACGAAGCACCCTGATATATATGGCAAAAGATTTGCAGGTTCGCAGGTGCGAATAACTTAGATTGCAGGCATACAGATGAAAACGGTGATACCAAGTCACATGGCGCAACACTATCAAGTGCCACGTACGCACTTTCACGAATCGTATACTAAATCGTCTGACTTATAATAAAGGGCCTTTACCACGACTGTAAATTAATCGAAACGCGAAGAAGAAAATAACTATACTTGGAACACATGTTCCCTGGAACCACAAGGGAATTCGCTATGCGCAGCCATTCCACAAACGGTGTTCAACCATGATTTATACCTGAATGCGTATTGGGTAGCATGCATTATAGGCCCCCCTTACAAGTCCAGACGAACGCGGAAACCTGGTAACGCGGCTGAATCGCTTTCGATTTACTGAATTTAAGCTGATACAGCGTACGTACGTACGTACGTACCGAGGAATAAGGAAGAGGCGGCTGTAGTTAGGCATAGGTGAATCTAGCTTTGTAAAATCATGCCGCCAATTGCGTTCCGAGCGTCTTCATTTAACGTGTGTGAGGCTAAACACAACTCATCATCAAATGCGGTGAGCAGAAGGTCACGTATCAAGCGCGCCGCCGACGGTGATAAACAAGGCGACTATAGACTGTTTGGATCCCACCGATGGCATCGGTTGTTGGGAACTCGGCGCTGACGCCCGTGGTTGTACCTGGGTCGCAAGCCCCAAGGGTAGCGTTGGCCTGGCGGCCTGGGGTACAACTGGAAGCATCCGAAGGTCCCGGCAAAGCATGAGTCGATTGGTAACAACGAAACAACTTGTTTATTTTAACATCGCAAAGAGTTGGCGGTCAGGTTGACCGAAGTAGAGAGACGGGAGAGCACTTTACTCAACAGAAGAAATCGGAGCCCTCTCTTTTGGCGTCCGGGGGCAGCTGTTTTTATACTCTCGCAGTTGAGGGCAAGAAGGAACCCCTCAATAGACGAGCACGTGATTGTACAATGGGCTAAGGTGACGCACACTGCCGCCGGTCGGGCACAAAGACTGGGAGGAGAAGGTAACTTCGGCTCTCGGAGCGCCTCTGGTCGGGCACAATGACTGGAAGGAGAGGGTGACCCCCTGCTGTCGCATCGCCTGGTTCGGGCACAATGGCACATACACTCACACACGCACATGAAGACACGTGGCATCGGAACATGCCTGGAAACGCCTGGAAACGTCTGGCGGGGAGCGTTGCGGCGACGCCGAACGGGCCAAAATGTCTGCCGCCCCGCCGCAGTCGCGCCTGGAAACGCCTGGAAACGCCTGGCGGGGAGCGTTGCGGCGACGCCGAACGGGCCAAAATGTCTGCCGCCCCGCCGCAGTCGCGCCTGGAAACGCCTGGAAACGCCTGGCGGGGAGCGTTGCGGCGACGCCGAACGGGCCAAAATGTCTGCCGCCCCGCCGCAGTCGCGCCGGCAAAACCGCGTGTCGCAGGCGAAACGCAACAGACCGCCCCGCCGGGGGAAGGAGATCCCGATGGACAGGGGACTGCATCCGCTGTCCGGAGGGATGTCGCTCGATGATGCTCATAACCGAAGTCGGGCGTCCCTCGACGTTTCTTGAGCGCAGCGCAGAGAGAAGGCCTCGTTCTCTCGTTCAGGTTCGCACGGGACACTGCAAAGTGACTTCGGGAGAGTTCACATTTTTGTTCTCGTTTCCGGCAAGCGTTAGAACTACGCTGAAACTCAACCGCTCAGTCAGCAAGCACGGCACAACCCTCACTAAGCCCTGCCAGGCTCTTTCCCCTTTTTATACCACTGCCTAGTTCCTTTATACAGTAGTCTAGCATCACTCAGAACGCGTCCACAAATTGAAAAATTGCACTAGAAAGCATATCATCACTTTGAAACACTAAACAAAAGCAATATGTTAAAAAAAATCCTGCCTCAGGAAGAAAAACATCAGTAACAAACAATTTTTAGGCTGATTCCTACATTAGGGGCTTCGACTTAAGCCATCGGCGTTACCGTTGAGACTCCCCTTTTTGTAACGCACCTCAAAGGAATATTGTTGTAAAGCGAGGCTCCAGCGCAGGAGGCGGCCATTTTTGGGAGAGATGGTCTGCAGCCATTGGAGAGGGCAGTGATCCGTCTCAATGATAAACCTCGAGCCGGCTAGATAGCATGACAATTTCTGAACGGCCCACACGAGACATGCACACTCTTTCTCGGTGGCGCTATACGCCTGCTCACGACTGGTCAGCTTACGACTAGCATACAGGACGGGGTGTTCTACTTCTCCCTTTTCCCGTTGGCACAGTACAACGCCCATGCCTCGCTCACTAGCATCGCACTGAACAATGAACCCTTTTGTATAGTCTGGCGATCGTAGCACAGGCTGGTTTGTTAGGGCACTCTTTAGGGCGCTAAAAGCTCTTTCCTTTGTCTCGTCCCAGACGACTGTTTGAGGCTCTGACTTTCTTAGAGCATCCGTCAGGGGAGCCGCGATATCAGAGTACCTGGGGATGTACCTCTGATAGTAGCCGGCGACACCTAAGAACGACCGAATATCGGTCTTTGTGCGCGGTTGCGGAAAGTCTCGCACAGCGGCCACTTTTATTTCAGAGGGGCGGCGACGACCCTGACCAATCACGTGACCGAGGTAGACAACCTCGGCCTGTGCTAACTGGCACTTAGGAGCCTTTACTGTCAAGCCCGCTTCGCGCAGGCGGGTTAGCACTGCCCGCAAGTGTGCCATATGCTCAGACCAGGATGCGGAGAATATCGCTACGTCGTCTAGATACGGTAAAGCGAATTCTTGCTGTCCCCGCAACACTTTATCCATGAGGCTTGAAAAACAGTATGGCGCGTTCTTCAAACCAAAACTCAACACTTTAGGACGGAATGTTCCCATTGGTGAAATGAACGCCGCATACCTACTAGCCTCTTCTGTAAGTGGAACCTGCCAATAACCCCTGACAAGATCTAGGGTGGAAATAAACTGAGCGCTACTAACTTTCTCAAGGCGCTCCTCGATGTTAGGGATCGGATAAATTTGATCCTTAGTGATGGAATTAAGCCTGCGGTAGTCGACGCAAGGACGAGGTTCCTTGCCCGGTACCTCAACTAAAATCAAAGGGGAGGTATAATCACTCTCACCTGCCTCAATAACACCGAGCTGTAGCATTTTCTTTACCTCAGCCTCCATAATATCGCTCTGGCGGGGTGACACCCGATACGCCTTGGATCGTACTGGCTCTGGGGAGGTAAGTTCTATATCATGAGTAAGTACAGAAGTCCTACCAGGCCTCTCAGAGAACAGACCTTGAAACTCTTGTAATAGCAGGTGTAGTTCGGATTTCTGCTCGGGCGACAGCGGTGCTTTACTGATAAGGTCACTAATGACTTGACCGGTGTCTTCCCTGTTCGTCACTGAGCCTAGTCCCGGAAGCTCGACCGGAAGCTCTTCAGGAACGTTTACCATCATGCACACCACTGCTTCCCTTTGTCTATAAGGTTTGAGCAGATTACAGTGGTAAACTTGCTGTGCTTTCCGCTTTCCTGGCAGACTTACCACGTAGTTAACGTCCGACAGTTTCTGGACAATTCGTGCTGGGCCCTCCCACTGCACGTCTAGTTTGTTGTTTAGCGATGTGCGCAATATCATGACCTCATCGCCCACCTCAAAACGCCGGGCCCTGGCGGTCCGATCATAATAAACCTTGGCCCTCTGCTGGGCCTTTGTCATTGCTTCACCTGACAACTCCTGTGCCCTTCTTAAGCGTTCGAGGAGCTTAAGCACGTACTCCACCACGACTGGGTCGTCGCCCCTGCCTTCCCACGATTCTCGAAGCATGCGAAGCGGAGACCGAAGCGAGCGACCGTACACCAGTTCAGCTGGCGAAAACCCCGTAGCTGCATGCGGCGCGGTTCTTAACGCAAACATCACCCCAGGCAGACACAGCTCCCAGTCAGTTTGATGTTCAAAACACAAGGCTCTCAACACGCGCTTCATGACGGAGTGGAGCTTCTCAACGGAATTCGACTGTGGGTGGTACACTGAGCTGTGTAGCAGCTTTACCCCACACCTTTCGAGAAAAGTTGTCGTCAAAGCGCTAGTAAACACTGTGCCCTGATCTGATTGGATTTCCGCAGGAAAACCAACTCGCGCAAATATGGACAGTAGTGCATTGACTATCTCAACTGAGATGAGTTCTTTAAGCGGCACTGCTTCAGGGAACTTTGTCGCTGGGCAGATCACAGTCAAAATGTGTCTGTACCCCGTGGCTGTTACCGGCAGAGGTCCCACTGTATCAATAACGAGCCGTCTAAAAGGCTCCGTAATGATAGGTACCAATTTCAACGGCGCGCTCGATTTGTCCCCTGGTTTGCCCACCCGCTGACAGGTGTCACATGACCTTACGAAATGGTCTGCGTCCCGAAAACACCCTGGCCAATAGTACTCTTGCAAGAGACGGTCCTTAGTTTTCTTAACTCCTAGGTGTCCGGACCACGAACCCCCGTGTGACAAGCGCAACAGATCCTGACGATAGCATTGAGGCACGATCAGCTGATCGAACTCCACTCCTCGGCGGTCTAGATACTTCCGGTACAGGACTCCACCTCTTTCCACAAAACGCGCAGTTTTCCTGGCGATACCTTCTTTGACATTGCAGCGCACGTTTTCCAGGCTGCCATCCTTTTTTTGCTCGGCTATCAAAGCCGACCGGCTGACTTTTAGCAACCTATTAAGTCCGTCTGACGTAGGCGCGATGAGCAAATCAGTAGATAGCTCTTCTAACTTTCCCGCATCGGGATTTTCCTCTCCGGTATCTGGTGCCTTTAACGTTACAGACTCAAGTTTATTCAGTTCGGGCGTGCTCTGAATATCAGCTTGCTGCGCCTCTGACCCTTTTTCGTTGTTTGATAACGTCGGCCCCGCAACTACCGCCTTTGCAGCGAGCTCCCGAACCTTCGATCTGGTTAAGGCCTGAACACTAGCTTCACCAAACAAAAGCCCCTTCTCGCGCAGGAGGTGATCGGACCTGTTTGAAAATAGGTACGGGTACTGGGGGGGCAGCATAGATGACACTGCCGCCTCCGTCTCAAGCGCTCCGAAAGGTCCTTCAATAAGCACTTTTGCTACCGGCAGACACACGCTATGAGCTTCCACGGCTTGCTTGATCCACGCGCACTCGCCCGTGAACATATGGGGTTCTACGTAAGACGGGTGAACTACATCCATCGTAGCTGCGGAATCGCGAAGCACTCGGCACTCTTTCCCGTTCACGAGGAGGTCTCGCATGTAAGGCTCGAGAAGCTTCATGTTCTCGTCAGTGCTGCCTAATGAAAAAAACACAACTTTTGGTGTTGTTTCCGGACACTGCGCCGAAAAGTGACCCGGCTTCTGGCACGTATAACAAACGCGCGCTCGCCTCATCTCGAACTGCTTTCTGCGTTTGGCTGCCGCCGTCTCTTTACGTTTGGTCGGACTGCTTTCACTCGCATCCTCACTACGCGTGTCCCCCTTTGCTCTCATGGGTGTGAACTTCGGCCTTTCAAACTTCGAGCCAAATTCACCCTTTTGACCGTCTTTAGCTCCGCGAGCCCGACGCGTCACAAACTCCTCGGCTAGCTCAGCGGCTTTAGCCACCGTACAAACGTCTGGCCTATCCAAGACCCAGTATCGCACGTTCTCCGGTAACCGACTATAAAACTGTTCTAGCCCGAAGCACTGCAGAACTTTATCGTGGTCACCAAACGCTTTCTCTTCTTTGAGCCACTCCTGCATGTTTGACATGAGCCTATACGCAAACTCTGTATATGACTCACTTTTGCCTTTCTCATTTTCCCGAAACTTCCGACGGAACGCCTCCGCAGACAGCCGGTACTTTTTTAGAAGACTCGATTTCACTGTGTCGAAATCCTCTGCCTCCTCTCTATCCAAGCGAGCGACTACGTCGGCCGCCTCGCCGGGTAACAAAGTGAGCAAGCGCTGTGGCCACGTTTCCCGAGAGAACCCCTGCTTCTCGCACGTTCGCTCAAAGTTAACCAGGAACAAACCAATGTCCTCTCCAAGCTTAAACGGCCGCATCAGGTCAGTCATTTTGAACAATACGCGTTCTCCTGCACCGTGTGCCTGACTTCCATTACGAGCGCGTTCCATCTCTACCTCAATACGCTTCATTTCCAAAGCGTGTTGACGGTCCCGCTCTTGTTGCTCTCGCTCTTTCTGTTCTTTACGTTCACGCTCTTCTTTTTCTTTTTGTTCTTTACGTTCACGCTCTTCTTTTTCTTTTTGCTCTTTAAGTTCGCGCTCCTGTCTTTTTGCAGTCTCCCTCTCTTCAATGGTCTCAAGGCATTCCGACAGCTCGTCATCCTCAGCCTCTAACTCAAGAATAGCCTTTAGCAGTTCAGGTTTTCTTAGTTTGTCTGAGACATCCAGACCCAACTCTCTTGCAAGCTCCAACAATTTCGGTTTGCGCAACGACTTCAAATCCATGGCTGCTCTGAATGCTGCTTTCTCTACTGCTTACTATTGTCTTGCCGCAAACTAACCCGGCAGCAACGACAACCACAATTACCAGCTCTGTTTCTGACACTAACAAAAGCCTGGCAAAGCTCAGAAGAAGAAAGTCCCGCACTCACCAAACCTCGCAGCCAAGAGTCCAGCGCAGTCGTTCCGCTGCAGGCAACCAGTCATCACACAGGGCTCGTTGCACTGCTCCCGGATCGTCGTTGAGCTGCTCAGCATACAGTCAACTGCATATCTTCGCTGCTGGCCTCCGTTGTCGCGATCTCACCGCTGGCAGACAGTTGTTTGAAGTCGGAGGCGATCTCACCGCTGCCAACCAGATGTTTGGATCCCACCGATGGCATCGGTTGTTGGGAACTCGGCGCTGACGCCCGTGGTTGTACCTGGGTCGCAAGCCCCAAGGGTAGCGTTGGCCTGGCGGCCTGGGGTACAACTGGAAGCATCCGAAGGTCCCGGCAAAGCATGAGTCGATTGGTAACAACAAAACAACTTGTTTATTTTAACATCGCAAAGAGTTGGCGGTCAGGTTGACCGAAGTAGAGAGACGGGAGAGCACTTTACTCAACAGAAGAAATCGGAGCCCTCTCTTTTGGCGTCCGGGGGCAGCTGTTTTTATACTCTCGCAGTTGAGGGCAAGAAGGAACCCCTCAATAGACGAGCACGTGATTGTACAATGGGCTAAGGTGACGCACACTGCCGCCGGTCGGGCACAAAGACTGGGAGGAGAAGGTAACTTCGGCTCTCGGAGCGCCTCTGGTCGGGCACAATGACTGGAAGGAGAGGGTGACCCCCTGCTGTCGCATCGCCTGGTTCGGGCACAATGGCACATACACTCACACACGCACATGAAGACACGTGGCATCGGAACATGCCTGGAAACGCCTGGAAACGTCTGGCGGGGAGCGTTGCGGCGACGCCGAACGGGCCAAAATGTCTGCCGCCCCGCCGCAGTCGCGCCTGGAAACGCCTGGAAACGCCTGGCGGGGAGCGTTGCGGCGACGCCGAACGGGCCAAAATGTCTGCCGCCCCGCCGCAGTCGCGCCTGGAAACGCCTGGAAACGCCTGGCGGGGAGCGTTGCGGCGACGCCGAACGGGCCAAAATGTCTGCCGCCCCGCCGCAGTCGCGCCGGCAAAACCGCGTGTCGCAGGCGAAACGCAACAAGACTAAGCGAAGACAGGATACCTCCACTTCACCAAGTCCCAGCCACAGAGCAATGCAGTGTTGCTACAATAGATCGCTTAATGTAATACCTACCGAGCATGCCGACGTAATCGGGGAGTTGAATGTTACGCTGAAAAGTAGAGAAAACTGAAATTTGGTACTGGTTCATGGTTAAGTCTAACGGCGCAGCGAAGACATTGCGTCGGTAGCTTTCATCGTTAGCCTTCGACGCGCTCTTATAGTGTAACCATGTTCAATGTTCAAATGTTCAGCCATGTTCAAGGTCGGCCTTCCACATTGCTGATCGGCAACGCCGAGATCTCGGCGAGTGATAACGCATTATGTACCTAGCTTGCGCCCAAGCTATGCATGCAGTTAAGAGCAGCGCCAGAACACACTACCTAGCGAGCGGCCGGTGCCAGCCAAAGTCGACAAACATTCTGCGTGACACCTTTGAACGCTTATTACATACGAGGCAAGAGTGCCCGAGATAAGGAGACGGCCGAGGTGCGCATATCCCGCATGACTGGGCGTGTTTGCGATTAGAACTTAGAGATTGGAGGTTTAAGCTTCCCGAGCCCCATTCGACTCGGCAGAGCTCACTACGTAAGACTTGTCGCGTTTAATGTTGTCTCATTTTCTGCGCATCCCTTGCGGTCGGTGTCGGCGACGATTGTGTGATAATGATGATGATGATGGTTTGTTGACATCCCCCTTGAAACGGGGCGGCGAGAAACAGTCACCAGACTTTTTCATGAGCGTATCAGTAAATCCATACATGCTTTTCAGTCTAGCATTTTGCCTGTATCTCCTTAATCTTTTCTCTATTCTTTAAAGCTACTATATATAACTTTGTAGATATAAATGAGAGCTTCGTAGCGTCCTCAGGCGGGCGGCTGGGCGCCTATATTTAAAGCCGTCGCGCTAGATGTGATAGGCGTGTATTATTATTATTATTAGTAGTAGTAGTAGTAGTAGTAGTAGTAGTAGTAGTAGTTGTAGTACTAGTAGTAGTAGTAGTAGTAGTAGTAGTAGTAGTAGTAGTTGTTGTAGTACTAGTAGTAGTAGTAGTAGTAGTAGTAGTAGTTATGGAAACGTACAAGCACACGAAGAAAACAGGGAGGGAGCAAGCTGACAACTGCCACCGAGAGGAGCACAATGCCTGCCTACTCTTTCGTGTAGTGTTTGAGACAAACAAGCGGTTCTCCATCTTGGTTGGCTCAGAAGATCCTTAGCTTCCACTGCACTGCAAATAATTCGCGAGGCAGAGCCGAGGTTGTTCAAGCATTGCGCAGCGGGAGCAAAAAGAAAGAAAGAAAGAAAGCGTAATATGAGAGCAGCTGCGGGCTTCCAGGTACTGTTGTCGAGACCACGTGGCTGCGCCTGTCTTTGTCTTTAAAACGCAGCGCCTACGCAGTAAACGTCTTTCTTTGCACAGCAGTGCACACTGCTCGGGCGCCGTTGGGGCAGGAGCGCGGGCGGCCTTAGCCGGCCTCCTGCAGGTTTCTCGCTTTTTCTCAACGACGTTCAGCTGCGGGCTGCACTACAGCAGATACGCTGCGCGAGAGCGATTACTCGAACGCCGCGGTGTACACAGGTGCGCGACACGGGCGTTCACTACAAGAAAGCGTTCTGTCGAACTCGGCGAAGGAGCTAGCGCCGAAAGACCACGAGGCCCATACTACTTAAGGAGCACATATACCCCCCCCCCCTTTTTTTTTTATTGCCTCATTGGGCAGCCGTCGACTGAGTAATTGCGCTGTGGTGATGCCTCAATTTCCAGAGAGCGCAAGGAATAATTAATTACGTTATCCCTTAATCCTTTATTGCAGTCAGTTGAAAACGCGCGCGCCAAGTGCTGTGCGGCGTCGATCACTCGCAAAAAAAAAAAAAAAAAGACAGAGAGGGAGAGCGAGAGAGGGGGGGGGGACGCTTAAGCTTCGCCTTTAGGAGTGGAACGCCGATAGCGTTCAAAGACCGCTTGCTGCTTTTCATGCTTCCCGGCAACTGCAGCTTATGTAACCGTAACGTTTAGCTGGAAACGCTGGCTGCGGACTCTATGCACGAAGGCGAGCCATCTGGTAGAAACGCGGCCTCTTGCGTGGGTCGATCTCCTGTTATCGTTTCGCACTTTTAATATTTCAGTTTAAGAAGAGCTAACATATAATGGGCGTGCACTGTGGGTGTTTTTTCTTTTTTTTTTTTCGCTACATTCGTTTGTGGGCTGCCGTTCTCTAAATTCTGAGGAATGACTTCGTAAATAACGAAAGGTGTGAGCAACTTTTGTGGCAGAGAAGTGGTCGGGTATGCGTGGTTCGGTATTCCTTTTTGGCGATGCGACGGCCGATGCTGGACGCCCACGCCGGATCTTCTGCGACGCGGGCTCCCTAACGCTATCGCGTTAAAAGGCGATCTATCTCGTCATCGAAACCTGCGATCACACACACACGCACATTTGCGTTCATGGGTGCGCGCGCGCGTGCGTTCGCGCGAGCGCGTGTTTAATGTTGTCCCCACTTGCGGCAAGCTCTCGCGGATGCGCTCCCCCTTCTAGTATACGTGTTCATGCTTGGCCTGCATCCGTGCGAATATGCAGTGCGCGTGGGATTTGCCTCGGAGAGGAAAAAAACGAATAATAAAGGACGCTTCTCGTTCGTGCAGCGGCCATAAAGAGGAACGAAAACGCGCTGCATGCGTCGAGCCTCCTTGCGAGCCTTCACGCATGCGCAGACTCCCGGGGCGACGGTCCGTGGAAGTTGTTCCCGCTGGCTGCCCGCCTTGCGACCGCGATGCGCGCGTCGTGCGAGCCTGCGGGAGTTTCGTACAAGAATCGCCAGGGGGAACTCTGGCGCTGCGATCGCTCTGCCAGCGTGACGGTGCGCGACCGCTCGACAAATTTGCACGACCGCAGTGCAGGACGATGCGCGACCGTTCAGCCATCGCGATCGCTTGTGAAGATGCTCCCATCGCTGCACGAACGCACCATTGCGTTCGCGTGTCCGCCCGCGAGCTGCGAACTTCTTCGTTTCACCTTTCAGTGCCCTTTCCCATGGCAGGGCAGCAAACCGGGCCGAACCTCGTTAACACCCCCTGCATCTCTGTGATCGCTTCTCTCTCGGTCTCTACGTGGATAGGTGTATATATATAAAAAAGAAAGACGTTAGCTATCCTCCTCGGACCCAGTGACCACGCTCGAAAACCTCGGCTTTCGTGCTTTGCGATAATAAGCATTGGTTTTTAAATTGTGGTGCAACATAAAGCAATAGGTGCAGGGGGTGGCGTGTTTCAAGAGTCTTTTTTTTTTTTTCCACCGCTTTATCAGAAAATGAACACTTTGTGCGAGATGTATACCGCTGCAACATCACCTACAAAGAAAATGAATGAGCGTGTCGGACATTTCAAATGTCGGGAAACGACCCTGCAATGCAGCATGAAAAACGAAGGGGATATGAACGGCCGGGTGATTTAATAATATCCTCGGCCTGGTGGCCGAACCTGCAATAATCTCTCCGTTCAAGACAGACAAAAGACGCTTTTTATCTGACCAAGCTGGGAAATTCGACTCTGTCCACAGGCATTCTGCATGCGTGGAATATGCTGCTGTACACACGTCCCCGTGTCATCTCATTTAGCAAACAGATTTTCAGGTTTGTAAGAGACCGGTTTACAATAATAACAAAATATAAAAGTCATTTTGTCGATTTACTTTGGGTCTGGGGAGCTTATTACTATCTGCTTTGCGAAACTTCCAAGGAATCGTATATTTTTTCCATGTATACGTTATGAAGGAAATAAGTCACAGTGCACATGAGCACGAATCGTTGCGTTTACAACGCTACATTGCGCTGGAAATTTTCGATTTCGAAAGTCAAAAAGCTGTTGGAAGCTATCAGTGCACAAAAATGCGAAGCTGCGGCAAATTCTCGCGGCTATGCCATCATTCTCATGCTGGCCGAATGTATACTAGGTGGCAATATGTGACGCGACTGCGAGCAACGTGACAAAAAGGACATTTGTGGAAGAGAAGGACGATTGAAAAGATTACATTTGCGTCATCTTGGCTGTTGTGCAGGCAGCTGTAGAAAGCTTGTAAATATGTTTTTTTTTATTTATATCTCTATCCGCGGCATATTGCTGAAGGTGCAAGTGTACATACATACATACATACATACATACATACATACATACATACATACATACATACATACATACATACATAATACATACATACATACATACATACATACATACATACATACATACATACATACATACATACATACATACATACATAATACATACATACATACATACATACATACATACATACATACATACATACATACATACATACATACATACATACATACATACATACATACATACATACATACATGCTTGCACTGTTACCGTAGGCTCTCTAGTTATATTTTTTTGTAGGAAACTTCGTGGCGTCAGCGAAGCGAACTCACTCTGGCTCCGAGAGGACAGTGTGAGTCGGGATAGGGCGCTGGGCCGCGCGTTTGCAGTGCACTCGAACAGGATCCAGGATAAGGCGACGCGCGCTCACGCAAAGAGGGGCTGCGGGGAAGCGACCATGCGCGAACACTGTTCGTGCAGTGCGACTGCAGGGAAGGACAAGCGAGCGGGTGGGCGCCCGTGCTTCTTGTCCGCCCCTCCCCCTCCCCCCCGTTCTTTCCGTAGGCCAGTTCCTTGTTGTTACCCGCCGTGGTTGCCCAGTGGCTGTGGTGTTGTGTTGCTGAGCACGAGGTCGCGGGATCGAATCCCGGCCACGGCGGCTGCATTTCGATGGGGTCGAAATGCGAATACACCCGTGTACTTAGATTTAGGTGCACGTTAAAGAACCCCAGGTGGTCGAAATTTCCGGAGTCCGCCATTACGGCGTGCCTCAAAATCAGAAAGTGGTTTTGGCACGTAAAACCCTATAATTCCATTCAATTCCTTGTTGTTTGTGCTTAAAGGCTAAATGCAACGAAATTTTGGGCTGCGTAAGAAGACTACACTCTAAAACAAAATTGCACCCTTTGGGTTGTATCTTGCCACACAACAATAAACGTCATCTTGTCCGCATTTCCTTTCTTTAACGCTGCGAGCCCGGTAGTTTCCAGTAACGAACGGCATGCGCGTTATCAGCATGACACAGCATTCTCGACAGGAAAGTAGTGGGCGCGGCGTTTTCAAGAAAGGAAGAGCAAGCAAGGCAGATGACGATTATTGTTGTGTGGCAGATATACACCCCAAAGGGTGTAAGATTCTTTTAGAGTGTATATACACTCTAAAATAAAGTTTACACCCTTTGGGGCTTATCTTGTCCCCAAACGGTAATCGTCATTTGCCTTGCTGACGCTTCCTCTCTTAAAAGCTAGGCGCTCGCTACTTTCCTGTTGAGAATGCTGTGTCATGCTGACAACGCGCATGCCGTTCGTTATTGGAAACTACCGGGCTCGCAGCGTTAAAGAAAGTAAATGCGTACAAGATAGATGACGATTATTGTTTGGGGACAAACTTACAACCCAAAGGGTGTAAATTTATTTGAGAGTGGAGATTCATATACAACGCATACACATATAGCAGTCTCCGCGCAAATTTTCGCGTTCGAAAAACGAGCGAACAGGTCGCATAAAGAAGCACGCAAGAGATGACGTTTTTGACAGCGAAGTTGAAAAACAAAAACAAACGAACAAAAACCACCGTCACTAACCGTTCACCGGAAGTGACACGTGATTCAGATCGCACAATTTCTCGGCATGACCTTCGAGATTGAACGACCGCCGGGGGAGGGGGGGGGCGTGATAATCCGGAGGAGGGCAGGGCCCCCCACTGTCGAAAGTATGTGGGGGAGGGGGGGGTGCAAAGTATGCAATATGCCTTCGCCCCTCTCAAATTTTTAGAACGAGCACTTTCGGCGGCACACTGGAAAATCCAACAAAACTACAGCTGGGCGATTTCTTTTTCTTTCTGAATACAGTCGCCACGTAAGTTAATGCATCTCTCAACTACGTATCTCCTGCATGGGCGGCGTAGATTGTCTTTCTTGCCACGTGGCGATGCGCTCGAGCTGTCGGCGCGCGGAATGCGCCGTACACGCTCGCATTGTGGAGAAGGCTGGCGTTTGGGAGTTAATTCCCGTCCTTGCAAATGTTCGCTTGAGCTGCTTGCATCATGCTCAGTTTATCGGAACTTCGCTAACCATACTTCAAAGCAAAGTCAGCCGGCTATTTTTAAACAGAAGGCGAGGGCAAGGGTCCGGATAAAGTATCAAAATCAGCCGCCCCCAACGGTTGCGTACCGCATGAAATCGTTAGATTATCAAATATCCGAATCATATTGAATCTCTATGCCAGAGATCATCTACATAGCGTTTCAGTCTCAGTCTTTTATCACAAAAGGGAAAAAAAGGCTAATAGATCTCTTAGATGTCTGACTGTCGGAGTTAAATCTGTAATTACGACTTATCCTAGATATGTGGGTGAAAATGACCTTGTCGAACTGACACGAATATGACACTGACTTGATTTTTTTTTTTCTTACGGCACGTGTCGCTTCTGACGTTGTCTGTCCATTTCATCTTTAGGCTCTTTCTACAGAAGGGTTGCACTATAGCCCTTGTTTCCTCTCAGCAGCAATAACAGCCGAGATTACACATTTTGAGGGAATGGGCGCGACTTTTCGGTGACATGTACCGAAAGTTCTAACTGGGTATACGTTACTTTAGTGCTTCGAAAAAGTTAATGAATACTCCCTTTCTCCCAATTTTCTTGCCTTACGTGCCGCATTTAGTTGCTTTTTCCCGGTATCCTCTGTATCCTATATAGGTTCATTACATTTTTTTATAGAAATTTACTGATTCAAGCGTCCCGGGGTGTCATACAGCAGTTAATCGAGATGTCTCCCAGACCCCTAGGACAAATATGTACGCTATACGAACATCAAGTTCTGTGAAAATAGGTGGAATTTTCAACGTAGGGCGTTGCGAAACTTTCACGTTCCTGCTCGAAATGGATCTGTTGCAGATAATTTCTAAGCCCACGTTTTCTCCCTATAGTTTCGCGCGTCACATGAAAAGGTCGCTGTTTGTTTATCATGTGTCCTCGCCGAACTAAACAATCAATCCTGTTTATATATGGGAAAACTTAGGGGCATGGTATTGGTGACGTGTAGGCAACGTTCCAAATGAACGGGTTAAACGCGCCTTTTACAATGGAATGCGTATTCGAGAGGTCCCGAGCGTTATTAGTGTATTGTACGATTGGTGTAAACAGCAACTGAGGTCAAACTTTGTTAACATAGGGGAGCGCTAGGCTAATTTTGTGTGCGATTCCAAACGCGCGTTCATTAAATACAGCTTTCAGAAAATTCTTAAGCAAGTTTTCGCAGGTGTCACGCTGCTTTTACTATCTACGTTTCCCAATGTCCCAAGCAAACTCTGCGTTTCAGAAATTTTATGCGTAGAAGGGATAGGTTGCATTTTAAGTGCAATGTGTAGCGAAGGTTTAGCCTTTCTGACTTATTTAGAAGTGTTACCCACATTGATTGAATCATTGCTTTTCTTTTAATTTTTTTCTCGGGCACGATATGTTAGGTTCTCCTGGTGGCCTCATTGAACTAAGCGAGGAAGCTTATTTATGCTTGGTGACGGTAAGGAACATATAATGAATGGCTGATGTGTAGGCAACGTTGAAGATGTCTGGCTAATTGGGGCTTTGGCAACAAATTAAATGGAAGCGCTCTAGAGCGTGATCAGCGTATCCTAACGAGCGGTACATAATTTAGCCCGCTGCCCTGGCAGAACTACATATGCCACAGAGACCAAGTTTAGCGGAAATGAGTGAAAAGCTATGACAAATCTCTGTGCGAAATCAAATGTCATTTGATCAAGCACAGCCTTCGTAGGAAAAGTTATTAATCAAGTGTTAAAACATGAGATACGGCCGTTATCAGCTACACCAAAAATCCAAGTGTCCCGACATAGTTTTATGACAGCTTTATATTTCATGAAAAGGGGAGGGGAGTTATTGTAAGTGCAATGTGTAACAAGATTTTTATGGTCCTGGTCCTGTTAGAAGCGTCGCAAATAATTACTGAGCCCCCGCTTTCCTTTCTTCTTCCTATTTTCACGCGTTATAAGATATTTGTAATTGGTTTCTCCGATGTCCTCAGCGAACTAAACAAGGCGCCTTGTTGATATTTCGAGAAAATAAAGGGTGTGTTATGGGTAATTTGTAGGTAAAGATCAAAATTAGTAGACTAACTATGAGATTTGCAACAAATTACGCATGAAAGTTATGAGGAGCTTTATTATGAAAGTGTTTGAAGAACGAAGCAGAATTTCTCCTGCTACCGTGGGAGAACTGTGAACGCAACGTACATCAAATCTAGCAATAACAAGAGGGGGGAAGGGGGCACACCATGGTTATTGTTCTGTGGAAGTAACGTGTATTGATGAATTACTGGCTTTTAAAAATTCCCCACTAGTAGTGCTCGAAGGCTTCATATGCGAGCAATGTTTCAGGCGGAACAGCCATATACGGGAAACTTTTTAAAACGTGGGGCATAATTACAGGAAACTGAAACCGTTATCGCAACTTCTCGAAAGAAAGAGCCTTGGCGGAAATTGGGTTGTAATTTTTCAGGGTCGCGCACATCTGCAGTATTTTCTTTTTTTCTTGTTAAGATTGCAAGTACTTGATGTTGATTGTATTCTGTTGTGTATAACCTTCACAATACTATTAGTGACTAACTTGTGCTATAGACTCAAACCCCAATACAATTCTTTGCTTAATTATTGAAATTTATTACAGCAAATGTGCGTTTTTCTATATGCGCTGTACTAATACTGTGCGGGGTCAGGGACCTCTGTAAGGCACTGATTGCCTTTTGTCCTTTCACTATCTTGAGAGCTTATGTAACTTCGAGGAATAAATTCGGAATTCAAATAATTTTTTGGCTCCCCAATAGTTCTCCATGCGTGATTGAAAACGAAGCCTGTGTTTGTTGATTATAAAAATAACTGACAGATGAGTTTCCGGGCTCTCTCTCCTAATGCAAAAGTAACTTGCAACTTATATATATATATATATATATATATATATATATATATATATATATATATATATATATATATCGTTTCCAGTAGGATTTTAAATTAGTAGCGACATGTATATGTACAGAGCTGCAGAAACACTACCACACACTCCTCGCACATAAACCGCTCACAATCAGCAGGTGTGAATGTTTGGGCGACGTTTGCTCGGTAACTTACATTGATATTAAAGGTTTTCGGAGTTGGCGGCATCGACGATATCGTGACGTGATGGCACAGACCAATATTTACGAACGCCGTCTAACAAAGGCCCGGTGTAAAGACTTTGCTCAAGGAGCGAAAGAAGAAAAAAGGGCTGAGGAGGGCGCTGGGGCACGTTTCTTGCGACTGTGATCGCGTGCGGCAGCCGCATCGATCGAGCCGGGGTATCATGACGCCGTGATGCGTACGCCTCCTGGGAGCTGAAGCAGAAACTGGCTCCTAGAAGCAAGTGTTATCGTAAGTAGTTTTGGCTCCAACCCAAGTGGGTACCGTGATTTTTGCCAGTATGTTTTTCTAGGTTATAGAGGGCTTTTAACTGTACATAACAAACATTCAAAAGAATATTGAGAAGTTGAAAGTGTCATGTCAGTGCTTCGAGGTGCTGACATGTTTTAACCTTACCATTATTATTATTATTATTATTATTATTATTATTATTATTATTATTATTATTATTATTATTATTATTATTATTATTATTATTATTATTATTATTATTATTATTATTATTATTATGTTAAATGATAGTCTAAGCATTGCCTACCTTAGAGAAAAATTGTAGCAAACTTGTGTGACCTGACATAATCACAACCCAATTTCCAGCGAAGCTGTTTCTTTTGAAGAATTGCAATATGAATTTCAGTTGCGTGTCACACCAATTCACATAAATCATAATCAATCACATAAATTAAGATGCTGCCCGTATATGACTGGTCCGTTGGAAACCACTGGGCACATATAATGCGTTCGAGCACAGGATCTTACTTCGCTAGAACATCGGACATAGGGTAGCGACGCCTCCTAGCTTTCTTCTGATGCATTCTATCTCGGTTGCGTTCACAGTTTTACCGGGACAGCGTGATAAGTTCTGCGTTGTTCGTAAAACACAGCCGCAATGTTCAGGATTGCTTCCATAAGTAATTTACCCCTGCATGATGCCGTTATTGGTCCACGTGTTTGAACCACCTACACATTACCCGCAACATGCCTTAAATGAAAATAAAAATGCATACAAAGAAGGTACAGTGTGTAGTTCACCCGTGACAGCAAGAAACCTGTTACGATCCTGGTATAGCGCATGAAAGAAAAGAGAAAAAGAACGAGGGTTAAGTAATTACTTGCAACGCTTCTAAATAAGGTCAGGCCCGCTAAACTCTGGCCACATAATGCACTTAACGTGGGCCTCATTTCTAAAAGATATATATTTGGCGTAACGCAGAGTTATCTCGGTACATGGGCAATAATGGCTGTATAAACAATATCTCTCGAACGCTTGATGCAGATTTTTGTTAATTTATTTTCTTTTTTCCATGATCTGCAGTTGACCCACGCGCGTTTAACTTCGCACAGGTATTTGCAGTATATAGCATTTCCCCCCATTTTCGGTAAATTTCATATCACTGGCATTTGCTTGTTCTGCCAGGGCAACGAGCTAAATTTACGCCGGTCTTTAGACACGCTCATCGCTTCGGAGCGCTTCCACGTGTAATTTATTACAAAAGGAAACGCAATTAACCGACACACTTTAAATTCCGTCTTAGCATCACTTACTACATAATCCTTACATTCACCAAGTGCAAACAAGGTGACTAGTTTACATCAGTGAGGATAGCCAGAAAAACTCATAGAACGCATTGAAAAACCGACAGAACAAGGGTTCAATGAATACTTGTAACGCTCCTAATCGAGATAGAAACGTTAAAATTTCGCTACACATTGCGCTTAAGATGACCCCGATTTCAGTTGAACGTAAATTTCGTACGCCACAGAGTTCTCGCGGGACAACACGAAACGTACCTGATAATTAACAGCGGCGTAAGCACATTCTAACAAGCTACTTAATGATTTTTTTTTTGCAACCGCTGCATTTGATCCACAGGCACTCAAGCTCGCGTACATATTTGTCATAGCGATCATCGCATAGCATTTTTCATCGCTTGATCTTGGTGACGTTTGCAGTTATGTCAGGGCGGCGCGTTGACTCTTGCGCCACTCCTAGAGTACGACTCTCTGGAGCACTGGCATACATATTTTTATTATTATTATTATTATTATTATTTCAAAGGCCACAATTAACCGACACACCTTGAACTCTGCCTACACATTACCACGCGACTGGCCGCTCGAGGCACTTTGCGTGCATTTGCGGCCTTCTTTCACGCTCGGAAAAACACTTTTGTGTAGCACGTATTGAGCAACATAATGCTGTATTGGGAGTTTGTCGTGTTGCTCTGCAGTTTTTTTCATTGACACTTTTCATCTAATTATAATGTTTGAGAAGCTGATTCATTAATTAAGACTAAGTATCTAATTAGGCGGAATAAAAGATAATTTCAGTATCTCCAAGCAGACGGCAAACAACATTACCTTGGTTCTGTCCAGCTACGTGGTATTCGCATATCTTAAAACTCTGGCTAAAGTTTGATGGGACACCCTGTATATACAGTTTCCTCGGAACACTGACAAGCATAGCATAATATGTTCGTACGAAGTGCTTGCGATCAATTACTAAAGGAAGTTTTTACAAGAACAGTATTTCATTGCCATGCATTTAACTTCGCACACCGATTTTCCCATTCTGTTCTCCCTGTGTTCGCTAAATGTGATCGCGGAGGCGTTTGTAGTCACGTCGTAGCAACGTGCTCATTTCTTTCGCTGCTCGTAAAATACACTGATGACGCTCTGGAGCGATTTTAGGGTAATTTGTTGCAGTATACGTCCATCTATTGCAAAAGCCACAATAAACCCACGGGATAACTAAAGCAGCCACAATCGGATTATCATGACGGAACGCCGTAGTGGGGGAGCTCCGGATTAATTTTGACCAGTTGAGATTCTTTACCTTGCTGCGCGGTAAAGCTTCTCTTGGGTGCGTCGTCGTCTATCGCCTGCACTAAATGTCCTCGAAATGACAAATCCGGATTTAAAGAAAAGAAATGCTGAGTGAAAAGTGTTTAGACATCCACTTTCTGTTTGTTGCGGCAACGTTGGGAGAGTGTCCCTTGTTAGTTTTGTTGTCAACAGGCCATGCGAAAATCGGCATACCCTCCCGCGGCCTTTGCCAATCGCTGTTTGCGCATTCTCAATCGCAGTACCTACGGGAAGTTTCGCAATCCGGTATGATTGGAAAGCTCTGATTACCACTGTGTGCCCCCAGGTAGTGTGCCTTCCAAGCACGAACGCAGCAACAGTGCTGCTTAGCTTCGGTGTTCTGAAGATGGCATCGACAAGGGCCACCTGTTGCCAAGGGTGCCGTGACTTCATTGTTTTTTGTTGTTGTTTTGCCAGGCGCTTTCTTTCCCACAAACGTAACGAGCCTAACACTTCCTATCTTGGTTGATCTGAGGTGAACCGGCACGATACACAGTAGCTCTGAAGGTGGGGAGGAGGGTAACCTGGTCTTGAATCTTTTAACAAGTGATCCGACGTGCAGTTCCAAGTGCAGGAACGAAATGAATCGGCGTTACGACATTGCTTGACGAAATATTTTGCCGGATGTCTTGACAAGTCTCGGACATCAGGAAGAACGCCGGAAGATTATATATAGCCTAGAAGTATCCAGACGGGGGGGGAGGAAGGGGGGCTCACGATTCTGTAATTTGCCTTTGCACTAGCATTGCTGTCGGTACAGAAGGAATCTCTCTCTCCGGTTGTGTTTGTCTGATTATAACCAGCCTTTGCGGCGACGCTAGCAGACATTCCGATCAACGCCCCCTACCCGACTTTACTCAAACGTCCTTTATGCCCGCTTGCGGGCAGTAGCAGCCCGCTCACAACCTTTTGTTGTGAGGGCGGCGGAATTTTTCTCGCTTCACAGAGGAGGAGGACCGTCTGCGAGACCGCTCGGGCGGTGGCGACGAGCTCGCGTGGTGTCACGGGGAGGGATCAGTCCATTGCAGAGCAGTCGCACGATGACCGACCCCTCCGCCGAAGCACTGTCCTTTTGTGAAAGTTACTTCGCCATAAAAGACAGAGACCGTGGGGCTGCCCGCTGAGCCAACCAGCTCTCTACACCTCTCCCCTTCTCGCTCTCTCTCTCCCACACACACACACACGCACACAAAACGAACGAGCTAGCTATTGAATGCTCCTGCCTCGTTGTTGTGTCGGGAAGGGCAGGAGCGAGTCAAGCAAGCGGCAGAGGCAGAAAACAGCGCACGCTGGCAGCGGGGCTGGCATTTATGTCGAGTTCTTTTTCTGCCGCCTGTTCCTCGCTCCGTTCTTTCCCCTTCTTTTTCGGTTTCTATTTTTTTTTACTTCTTCTACTCTTCTTCCCGCGGCGGCTCCGAGCGGCCGGCCTAGTTTCATTTCGAGAGACGACTGCTTTGGTCGGCCGCGTGGGGCGGAAAACGCAATCTGCCGAGCCGTGTGTGTTGGTGCTTGCGCCCCCCCCCCCCCCCCGTTCGGCACTGCCCGCGATGGCGCCTGCTGAAGCGCGATGAGGCCAGGCCGGCCCTGACAGGCGGTGAGGCTATGTTGCGTAGGGGGGGAGTACAGAGACAGGTCGAGGCAGCCCCCCCCCCCCCCTCGTGTTGTGTGTGCGCGCAGGTTCCTGTAAAATGGACGGCCAGGACAGCCAGATGAAAAAAAAAAAAAAGGATGGTGGCCGTGAGAAATGTTTGTTCGAAACTAACAGTGCCGCTGGAGTCGTCCGCTTTCCGAGCAGATGTGGGATTTCTTTTTTTCTTTTTTTTTCGGTTTCCCGAATATTGGTCGGAGTGACGATTCGGTTTGCCTCTGTCTCAGGGTGTGGCCTTTTAGAATCAAAAATATCTTTCTTTTTTTTTATAGTTGCCCGTTTTCCACCCACGCCAAGCGTTGTGTGTGTGTGTGTGTGTGTCGCGCCCCCGTAAAAGCGTATTTAACTGAGACATAACTGGACGGTCTCCAGAACATATTTTTGTAATGTTTCGTTGTTTAGGTATGTGTTGCCTCAAGCGCAAGCACTTTTGTTGCTCAGTAAGCCGTACATTATGCGTAATCGTGCAAGTTTGACCCAGACAGAAGTTCGCGGGAAGGCGGAGGCTCGAAGCGACTCAACAGTCGTCGAGCAAGGAGCATCGCTAGCGCCAACGTTTCGACGAGGGGATCGACTGCTCGCCCTGGCGAAGTCAGGCTTGCTTGCCGAAACGTCGGCTCCGGCGACAGCCTCGTACTTAAGACCGGTAACCGCGTAAGATACGTAAAACGCTCATCTCGAAACTGTGATAGTTGCTACATTCAAAGGTTCTGCGTCAACACTTTTCAGCTGCCTAGTGTACAGAGTGTTTCTTTCTTTTCCTTTTTTTTTTTTATGCCCATACATATTTTTCATAAAGAGGTAATGAGCACAGGGAGCGTGACGTTTTTGGAGGCGATTTCCTATACAGGCGAGCGGACCTACGTTGGCGCTATAATAACGTGAGTATCGGAAGAGTAATTAACGTACATTTATTAATCAACTTTCTGATTAGTGGCTTGGGGGCAGTCGCCTGAACTGAAGATTTGGAGGCAGTGGCCTTTTCATGCACACCAATATTGTATATTATGTTGAAAATCGTGCCTAATTCGATACACCAGCCACCAAATTCCAAAGCCCGATTGGGGCAATATCGAGAATGAGCGTGCCTCACTGCGCCTCAGAAGGCACATACCCCGCAAAAGGTGTAGGGAGCTAAGTTTGAACGATGGGCAAGTTCGCGGCAAATTCTGACCCGATACACAGGAGCGGATAGCTTTTCCAGGCAAGGCGTGCCGTATATCAGTAGCTGCCGCGACTGGCCGAGAGAGAGAGAGAGAGAGAGAGAGATGAGAGAGCATTATTTGGACCAAGGGGTTCGGGCAAGTAGACGTTTCTGTTCCAACCTCCCTCGCGCTTGTCGTCACGGGATAGATAGATTCGGTCTGATACGCTACAGCGGGGTCGTCTTTCCTGCTGGGCTCCCGTGGCGCCCGGTTTGGATATTACCTGGATTTACCGTAGAAGTTCGACGGTGATAAATATCTCGAATCAGATGCGACTTTCGAGTTTTCTTGCTTTTTAACGAGGGTGGCCTTAAAATGTGACTGCCTTCAATTTCACCATGCATTTGAACGACTGCCCTTACATACGGCAATAAGAAAAAGTTTATTTTTTTTGTTAATTAGTCTTCTAAGCTCACCTTATAAGCGGCAAAGTACAGCCGACCCGTCGAGGAACTCGTCTGCAAGAGCGCCACTTTTGCTGCGCTTATAGCATTATATAAAACATCTGTATCCTCTTTTAGAAAAAAAGAAACACCATGTGTACTGCTGCGGGTTCCACTTCCAGCTGCAATTTATTGGAGAGAAACGCATAACGCCCTTATACTGACATTTCGACAAACGTTGAAGTACTCGTGGCTGAACTATATCGGGTGCCCTCCGTCACAGGACCCGCGATCAACCCCAACCCTAAGTGTGCGTAGTATTTTTGGGGGACATTAAAATGGGTCGATCGAATGACTAATCCCGGTACCTGCGCAGCAGCGTTACGCAGTCGCCCGCGCTATACGAAATGCGCACTTGCGGATAGAGTCGCATTTGTCATTTGTCACAGCTCTGGAAAAGCCCCAGGCACCAACCACATTGTGTGAATTCCAGGCACATGGAAGCGCGGTGTTCGTAAACAGCTGCGTCTGTGTTGTTTGTTTATGTCTTTTTCTTTCCTATTTCCCAACTGTCTCTTAGTCTCTGGGTGAAACTTGTAAACAGCTTTTATTGCTTAATTTTTCTTAAAACTAAGGCGAGTGTCTGGACCACTGCGCCTGTTAAGAGGAGCTTCTTGAAATGAAGCCAACGTATAATTAGGGGTGGGCGAATATTGATTATTGAGACCGAATCGAATACGAATCGAATAGTGTCAGAAGGGAATCGAATCGAATACCGAATACTTTTGGACTAGTTTTCGAATAATGAATAGCCGTTATCGCAGTAATACAAAACGATGTTCACATCTCGACATTCTTAAAGTTAGCAAGTTTCTGTCATTACAAACTACTTTATGAAGCGTTGTTTATTAAAAGCACAAATGGAGCGTTCGGAGCAAACAAGTAGTTTGTTCGCACGCACAGATCTCAGCAGAGAGTGCGAATGACCGCCGTACTGCCTGTGAAATATGGCTGTCTAAGTGACGTAGCCTGCTCCACCAGCTGTGCAAGTTCTCATGTTTTATGTCCTTGTTATGCCCCCGCAGGGTTAAAAAACTGAGTGTACTTTTGCTCCGGTTTTATCTTTATTTGGTTGCAGTTGACGCCCCGAAACATTCGCGAACTATTGAAAAAATATTCTCGTTTACGAATAGTGACTATTCGATTCGAAGACCGAATCGAATAGGACACCATTCGAGCCGGTATTCGAAACTTCCGGACATTCGCACGACCGTACGCAATAGTGAAGCCCACGAAAACGTAAATTAACTGTTTTTACAAATATATATAAAAAGATTGAAGAACAGAAACTTTGACTTCGTTTGGTTCTTACTAACAATTAATAGAATTGGACAAGCGGCTGTAGCCTGAACAGAAGTTTATTGTCCTGCAAGTGCTACTGTGCTGTGTAGTGACGGTATACGTTGACAGTAGTTGACTGTGATTGTATGCCTATGCTCCTTTCTTTCTTTATCTCTACTTTGCTTTCACTTTACCTCCCCCTCCCCTCTCTCCCCAGCGGAGGGTAGCGAACCAGATCTACCGATCTGGTTAACCTCCCTTTTCCCCTTTATTTTCTCTCTCTCTCTCTGGTTTTGCCTGATCACAACTGCTGAAGGACGGCACTGCGGAATTCAGCGATCCGCCTGCGCCATCTTTTGTTTTTTCCCTTTAATGCAGTCACGACTATTGCAACGATAATTGCGTATATACTCCGTGGAATGCTTAGCAGGCGACGCAGCGCGCGCTACGCCAAATAGTGCGTCCATAGAAGTATCACTCCGCGTATTTCGCAGTGCAGCTGCTTTCGTTCAGCAGCGCTTTCAACCGAATATAATGGTACAACTTGTGGGCGTAACGTTGAGTCAAATCACGTACCGTCTGTGCACCTTTGCGCGTCCAGTATGCGCCGGGCTGCGTTTCTTTTTTTCCTCCTCGCGAGCTTAACCAGTGCAAACACGCTTCCGCGGTCCGTCCCACTGGCATTTCCATTAGCCCGACGACGTCAGTATACGGCCCCAATATAGCCCCGGCATTGTCAGATTCACGTAAAGCCATCGCTCCGTGTATCTATTAATTCTGTTTTCTGCGTGTGGGGGCCCGCGACATTAAGTATACGCGCTTTTGTCACGCACTGCGAACGTGCATCTTACATGGAAGGAAGACCACACCAGTAGCCAACTTCTCGTCAATATCACTTTTTTTTTTTTTTCATTCTTAATTTCGAGGTTGCGAAAGAAGGTTGCCTCCGCAATGCGTGGCTGACGCCCCACTTCGCTAACCATGCGCTCAAAGATAACCGACAGAGGATGACTAACCCGCGTTTCACAATGACGACAAAGATATAGTTCCCCCAGTCGACTTGTTGGCCAGCTTGGCAGAGACAAGTTCACGTTAGAGCACATTTTTCTCTAAGTACGCAGTACTCCTTTGCTATAATCTTTTATTTATTTATTTATTAATTTTTTCCAGGCACCACTCTGGTTTCGATACCACATCGCTGCAGCAATACTCTGCGCTACGTACAGGGCGCGTTGTTTCAGTACGACGCAACCAGAGGGCAGTGCGTTCCCATTGTGGACCATTGCGTGCGCCGAATTCCAGTTTGCGGGATCGATAATGTGATCTTCGTGACCCACCCCATATATTTTCTAGTGGCCCCGTAATAGATGCTGACATTTCGTTCGTTACTTTGACATCGTCCGAATGCTTTGGTAAAATCCACGCGCAAATAGGTGGTGCCATGTTTCGCGACGTCAAAGCCCGGTCGATCTCATTATCGTGGAAAATGTGCCACAGTCGGATTCGGCCGTTATCAAAAGGGCGACCCCACCATAATCGCAATGAGCATTATTAGCAGTGAACAAAAGCGTTCGCTTCGGCTGTTTGATGAGCTTTGCGATTCTGCCGGCAGCCTAGAGACAATGAACATTTCTTTCATTATTATTAATGTCGGTGGCCTTGAACAGCTGCATCGTCGCCGATAGTGCGGCGACAGCACCGACGGATTTCGCACAATAAGGAAAAAAAAGGGAAAAAAACACTGTAGATTGATTTTACGACGTCATGAGATTGGTGGCGTAGTAGTAGTGTTATCTGCAGGATTCTTTTTCGTGCATCTCTTTTTTTTATTTAGTTTAGCAGTCGCAATTTTTCGACGGAATTCACTGTCAGTGTTACAGCTTTTGAGCAATAGCAGCGTTTCAGCAACGTTTTATGTAAATCCGAGTCGAGAGGACGGTCCCATTACGCACGCCGAAAGCATCGCCATCTAGGTCCTCCGCATAAGTTAATTGACTGCAGTGTGTTCAGATATTTCGCAGCTCCTGCTTCTGAAACAATGACAAAAATGCGCACTAAACAAAACGTATTCTTTAACCTTCTAGGATACGGTTGTCTGTGTAAAAAAAGAACTTTTGAAGCATACGCGAACGTAAACGTTTGAGCTCTGCCTTCGAAAGCTCAGGTACTCGTCTCCTTTGAGCAAAGCCCGAACTTAGGAGTAAATAAAACTGCCAAAAGAGCTTTTGCACCTGCGGTATTGAGCTCGCTAACGTGGTGAACTTCGTATCTGTGCTGCGTACTCGACACACAAATTAATTGACGAGGATGTCCGTTCTCGTAGCATTGCTAATTCCGATTGCGTATGTTGCCATCTTTTATTATTATTATTATTATTATTGCGAGTTTCGAGGACTAGACTACCCTTCGGGTGCCTGTTATAGTAAAGCATTACCAACCTAATCGCTCTGACGCACTTGCACTGTCCCTACGATTTAACGAGCCGCCTCGCTCAATATTTTTCGATACCTTCTGCAAGTCTTCCAGTCATTCAAGTTCGCACGATTGGCCTCCCCTTTCTGAACCAAAACAACAAGAACGCCTCGCTATTCGCACATATGATGCTGCGGCATGAAGTTGCGCTGCGGAAGCTAAGCAAGAAGTGCGGCCGTAGATGCGTATCTCTCCGCTCGTATCACGGTGCTTTGGGATCTGCGACGGCTTTCTACGCATTAACTTCTTCGTGCACTGCAAACATACCCCGTGGAGCTAACGTCAAATCAAATTACGAACCGATTTTGTTCGCAAGTGCGGACGTGCGCTGTGGAAGCTGCGAAAACCGTTCAGGTCGGTCGCACGAGAACGTGTCACACCGCGAGTTCCGTGGCATGAATATGTTCAAAGCTGCAACGTCTTGGTCTATGCGATAATCTCTTCATATATTACGACATTAAGTACGAAGGCGAGGCAACATCTGAGTCACGTAACGCATTCTCGTTTCTCTCTTTTATATGTGACGCTCTACTTTTTGGTCGCGAACGCAGGCAGTGCGAGAAGTCACTCCAGCCTTTGTAGCGTCGTCTGCTATGTAAGGAACCATGAAGGAACGTACAAGTGCTACGTGGCGGCATCTGCGCGTCGCCATCAGAGAGACAGAGAGAAACAAATAGGGAAAGGTAGGGAAGTTAACCAAGGACGTGCCCGGTTGGCTACCCTACGCTTGGGGGGGGGGGAGTATAGATAAGCAGAGAAAGGAAATAGTTGCAGAGGAATGTCCATTGTCACAAGTGCTGGTACAGAGCAGTAGCCTTCAAGAAGTTCCATAGGAAATCGTGGAAAAGGTGGGCCCTCGCTTTCCTATCTCGCTGACCTCTCTTTATTTAGCCTGTCTCAAAAGGGATAATGTTAAGAATGATCGCCACAATCAATAGAAATTTGCTCGGAATAGACTCGTGTTGGACGCGTTGATGGCCTTCCCCGACAGTTGCATCGTAGAAGGTGGTGCAGCCGTCCTCGTTCTTTACTACGAGGGCAGAACTGGGTTGAACCTGACTACGAAGAGTGCAGGGCAGACAGAATGGACTTGCCGCTTTTCCGCCATGTACAGCTAGTACTCGGTTAGTTCTGCACCAGTCAGTTTACATTCGCAAACCTCCTTCTCAAGGCATGTTGCCCTCAATTTCTGATGAAGTCATGAATTCGGCCCCTTTTCAGTTTTTTCTTTCTTCAAAATTGCGCATGCTTAGAAGGAACAGGAGAAGAACAGAAAAACAAACGCTCAGGTTAACTACGGTTTATATTTCGGAGCGAACCTGAGCGATACTTACCTGTCTAGTATGTTATCCGTTTTACGTTGCATCACTTATCGATATCCTCAAGGCTTCAGACTCATATATCCGCAGTAATGTATCCTCTAGTGACGAGCAAGCCTCACAATGTCTTCGCTGCATATCCACAGTTGCGTACCAGCAATAGTTTGGAACCAACACTGAGCGTTCACCACTTTGAAGGAGAAAATAATATCACTGAAATAAGTTGGTGCAGGGCCAGGAGTGTTGATTTGTGAGCCACTTATTCAAAAGCCCAGTGTTTCAGTGCATTTCTCTGAGCAGTTGAGCTGGAGCGGCCCATCGAAAAGAGAACACCCGCACGTTCAATGCATCCACGAGATTTATTTACTGTACAAAAAAATCTCCTATAGTTGTACGACTGTACATTTACATAATGCCTTTATACAGCTTTCCTTTTTACAAGACAGAGAGAAAAAAATAAGAAGAAAAAATGAATCTTTACAAGACAAACTGGCAAAATGCAGTTTCAGTCATACGAGGGTTGACGACGACGCACGATGTGTGTGGTGTTTGTGGTTGATGAACATGTGGCTTTGTAAATAATGCGCGATAAAAAAAAAATTAAAACAACAATGTGTTTCGAGAACTCTCATCAATCACGTTTGTTAAGACATTTCTTCTCATTTACGCTCATTTATACAGTCTTTATAATTTTTTGTTTTCTACCGAAAGAAGAGAAATTATACAGAAAGTCACATGGCAAGGAAGACGAAAAAATAAACACAACAAAGAGCCAATTTCTTTGCTTTTTGACTGGTCATCATGAGAGTGGGGCGATCACCGGAGATAGGCTTGCGAAGAGGCCATTTTGGGAGTTTAGAATGACAAAACAATGTACAGGGATCGAGCACAAAGAAAATAAAAAGAAATACAACAGATGGCTTCTTTACAGAACACTGCGTAGAAGAAACACACGATTCCAACACACTTTTTTCGAGGCTGGGTACTGCCGGTACATCCTGATCGAGCATGTTAAAAAAAGGGATCGCACAGAATTAAGCAGAAAGTGCGAAAATGGATAGTCTGATCCAGAGAAACCACCCTGAAGCCATCTCGCCAATTCTTTACGAAGCCCTTCTATCAAAACGCTCAGCGAAGAATCGCCACGACAGAACCCAACCATGAAGACAAGACTTCCTTATAGTCACCGGTAAATATCCAATCTCGGATTAGCACAGACAGGCACGCGGCCAGGCTAGAAGTGACAATAGTAAAGTAAGCTATACATAAGTAACAGTTAGGCAGGGCAGTAATACTTCAGCATCTTGTAGAAGACGCTGCTGCAGTCGAAAAAATACTCTGTGAAAAAAGAAATTCAGTGACCAGTTACGAAACCGAGTTCTGGTTTTTTTTTTTTTTTTTGCACAGACTGAACAAAACAGAATGCGATAGCGTGTATGCATGTGTTGTTTTTTTCAATAACCGCAGTGAGACGACGACGACATAATAATGATGGCTGTAGCGGCAGCGATCACAGTGGTTGGTAAGAGTAACTAACAGTGGTGTCGGCGAAGAGTTACTCAGGGGAGGACAATCGATACACGGAAAAAAAAAAAAATTGAGGCCATAAAAAAATGCGAAGAATAAAAAAAAAGCGTTACACAGAGACAAATGCAGAAAACTCTCTCGCCCACCCCAATTTAAAAACATAGCAGCAGAATAAAGAGTTCATTTTCTGTCTAATTACTTAAAACCAAGTGAGGATCTTCGAATTAATCGGAGGGCTTTTACCATTTTTTTTAACATCCAATGCAATTTCTCGAACTCGGGCAGAAGCCACAAGAAATAAAGTCGGTTACAAAAGGGACATTCGAAAGAGCTTGACTGACCGGCTAGGCTTGTGTATAATTATACTATTACAATTTTGGCTCCTTTTAACCTTAACACGCCTCGCCCAACTTGGCCTATACAGTACACATACTTTGCTTATTGACAATATTCCATTTCCCTGTATTTATATTTGTCAATGCTGCTTTGAGGACATCGCGAATATATTTTTTCCCTCTCTTTGTTTCTGCGCATTCTCTTTGATGTTGTTTTTCCTCTGAAGAAAAAAATATGGGCATTTCGGGGGCAATGGTCCCTGAAAAAACTTGTACTTCCAGGTTGTGTACACACGAACACACAAAAAACGTGATTGCTCCGACTTTGAGAGAGACGGTGATATACACATTCCAAACAGCAGTCTGTCGTTGCCTTTCAAACACGTCACTTTTGCCCCTGACTCTCGAAACTCTTTGTGTGGGGTTTTTTTGTTGGCATTTTGCTTCGTTTTGTACAATCGCCTACACGAGTTTGTTTTTATCGCCTCTCGCCGCTACGAAAGTTTGTTTTTACCTTCTCGTGTAGTGGCTGTCATTACTATACACACATATACATAATTATATATAAAAAACTGGGGGTGAGAAGGACAGGAAGAGCACTTCTTCTTTTCTTCACGCGTTCACTTAAATAAAAGCTTTAAAAAAAAAATAAACCGAAAACACTGGGTGGAGACGTTGACGGGACGAGGATGACCTCGCGTCGCCGTAGTTGGTGCCTCTTTCAACAGTCAAGTCTCTCTCTTTCTTTTTTTCTCCGGTGAAGCACGCATCAACTACGACGACGGGGTTTACAAGACTCGAGGGGGAAAAAAAAAAATCAGAGAGGGGCCTTCTTCTAAAAGAACAAAATAAAAAAAGTTTGTGTTTGCTTTTTTTAACGAGATCACATTGTACCATACCTCCCGCCCTGGCCAAGCGAAGGAGGCGCTAGGTTGGGAGGCGGGCTGACCACCACTGCGCAAGGCGGCCCGTCGTCACCGGAACTGATGGTCAAGTCGGGGTTGTTTGGTCGACGGGGCGCACTCGAACCGATCCGAAGACGATCACCCTCGCAAACAGCCGTGCTCCTCGACTCCGGCTACCGCAGTCGCACGGCGGCGTTTCGGAGCCGCCGACGAGGGGTGCGCGAAGTCGCAAGACGAGAAGAAGAAAGCCGCCGGCGGTCTCGCACTGAACGACGAACACGGCACGTTTTTTTTTTTCTCTGCACCACGCAGGGCTGCCAGCGACCGTACCGGTGCGCTCCGACAGCGCCCGCAGTCGCTGCCCGGCGACAGCGACGCTGCGGAGGTAATCGAGGACCGGCGGCTTTCTTTTCTAACGAGGCGCGCACGCACACACCACAAGGCTCGCCGAGGAGTCCGCAGGCGGCCGTGCGACCGCGGTGCCGGGAGCCGAGGAGCCGACGGGTGTCACACGGGAGGCGGCGTCATCAACCATCGGAATCGCGGAGTGGCGGCGTCGGCGTGGCTGCGACACACGCAGCCCACCGGCCCCAACCCTCAAACGCACTGAAGCGCGAACATTTTGGCAGTCTGTCTCTTGTCACACATAGGAGAAGCGCTCTTAGCTCGACACGTACGTGGCGATGGGCTCGAAGGTCATGTTCCGCGGGTCGGCGTCCCACGAGCCCTTGCAGCCCACGGGCCGCGCCGCGATCCGCTCGAAGCCCGCGTAGTGATGATGGTGGTGGTTGTTGTTCAGGTGATTGTTGTGCTGGTGGTGGTAGGAGAGCGCGCCCTGCGGCGAGTTGGTGAGCAGCGAGTAGTGGTTGTTGTTGCCGCCAAGGTTGTGGCTGCTCGCGCTACTGTTGCTGCTGCTGTTGCTGATGGACGCGTGGTGGCCGCCGTCGTACAGCACGCAGATGGAGCCGTTCTCGCCAATGCGATACGAGACCTCGCGCGGGTCGACCCAGAGCGTCAGCTCGTTGGGCAGCAGCTCGCGCAGACTAGCTTCTTGGAGGCCGCAGGCGCGGCCAGCCTTGGCCAGGATCGGGTCCATCTTGTGGTTGATTCGGATGCAGCGGTAGCCCGAGCCCTTAGACGGCTTCTCGGGAAACCAGTGGTGCTGGTAGTGGTGCCGCAACAAGTCCTCTAAGGTTCCTCGGAACACGTCGAGCAGTCGGGAATCCAGGTTCCGACCGAGCCGAAGAATATTCATGAGGAAGTCGGACGCACTTCGTATCTCCAGTCTCATGATGAGCTTCGAGTCCAGCAGTGGCCAAGCCAACAGCAAGGTGGGGAGCACACTTTGACCGGTAACCGAGCACGAGCCACTTTGATTCCACCACGGACCTCCTTCGGCCGGGGTAAGCGACTCGCTTGTAGCGGTAGGCCTAGCGCTGACTATCCAATATGGCGATCGCTGCGGCGCAGGGACCAGCTGACGACGCTCACTACGGAGATCACAGGGAGAAGACGACTCACCAGGCGCAAACAATCACACAACAGCCACAACAACGACGATGACTCGGGGTGCACACAGATACACTTGGACGGCTCGACTGAGGTTACGGCTACTGTACATATATTTTCACTTATTTTTTGGCAGGTGGGTTACAACGCGAAAGACGGCAGAGCCGCCACCTTTGGTGTCCTTTACAAGGCGTACGACTGAACGCGGCGCACCGTGCTGCTCGTATATATGCGGCCGGCGTCGCCAAGCCCTCCTCGCTGCCGACGTCACTGATGACGTCGCGCTCGCACCAATCGGGTGCTCCCGCTTTCGAAAAAACAACCCGTCCATCGACGGGATTGGCCGCTCTCTCCGGAAGTTGACGTCAGGGCCGGTGGGGCGATGCGAGACGCGTCCCGTGGAGAGAAAGGCCTTTGTCGTCTGCTCTCTTCCGTAGCAGACGCCCGCCGCACCGCTACGAACGACGCTCCCTGTGCAGAATCGTCCGAGGCTGTTTCACCGAATCTCTGAAGTAAGCCGGTCCTGAACCGACGTTATTTTCTCCTGGATTCCCGTTAATTCGAATTATTTTGGCTTGTAATAAATGCTTAACTTGCATCGCTGTCTTTATTTTTCTTTAAAGCCGTGACGGACGTTTTCACGGCTCGCGAGAGCCGGTTTCCGAGCTGCCTACGTGGACGGGCTTGTTTACAAATTCGCCCCGAGTAGTACGATCTGGATGTACCCTCGCATTATTAACGAACAAACAGAGTGACTTTCCGATGACTACGAAATACTGTAGTCGTCACTTGATTAGATCTGCTTGCTTGCACACAGAAATATATTTCCTGATCGCCGTTGTTGCTAGGGCTGAGCCGCCATATTGGACGCTCGATGAGAGGCCAGCGGCCATCTGTGACTCCAGCTGTTTTACATTCGGCACCTATTAGCCCTGCTATGTCACCGAAACGTTGCGCGAATAAAGTGCTTTACGATTCCCCGTGTGATCACCTAATGAAAGCAATCGTTACGATACTAAATATGGGGCATTTAGGCCTACGATGCTGTTGGGGCGTCGGTCCCTTTGTTTACATCGTCGAACGGCTCATCCGACAACTCGCGTTCATCCCAAGTCATGATTTGATGACTGCGCAAGCTGGAATCATGAGCTGAGGTGACCACAGTGACTCGACAACTTTCCGAAGCTGCCGTGTCTCAGTGACTCGGCAGAATTTGCGCGTGACCTTGATGCACCGACTCGGACGCTCAGCTGTGCATACGTGATGTTGCTCCCGTTCTTTGTTAAGATGGCGTCCCTCGCCCCTCTTTCCGACTATTCTTTTATTTTTCGGGGGGGGTCGCGAGTACAACATATGCTACGCAATAGTCGACGTTTGGTTTTTTATTATAAAATATTCATATTAGTATCCGCATTGCGGATGACTTAGTTTTTTTTGTTGCGGATAATTGCTTTGTTTACAAACAAGTTTCTTTAGCGGCATGAAGCGTTTACGAGCGTTTTTACTGCCTTATTCATGTCAATTGGCTTTTATGTTAGCTCAGTGTCTGAGAAGGGTTTCTGCGTCTGTGAATCTCAGGTTTTTTCAACAACATTTTGTTGCTGTAGCACATCGCGAATGAATTTTCGAGCCGTGTCCCTGATCGACCTTCTATCGTTCCTCCTGTACGTCTCTTTCTTGTCTCAAAATTGAGTATGCCTCGTTTACAACGCTTTATGCAGGGCTCCTCAGGGTTTCTCGTTGAACCGTGGTTGAATGCAGACTTTTTGTTTCGTTTTTGGTGGTGCTGTGGACGCGGCTTTGGAGCTGAACTTCGGAACAAAAGAAAATACGAAAACATCGAAGCACTGTCTGATATATACAGGGCATCAGGTCCGCTTCGTTTGAATGCAGCCCGCGCTCAACAAATTTATTATTATCTTTGTTTTTGTTTCTGAGAGATACCTCATGTTGAGTTACCCTCGCATTGTACTGGCAGTAATTGTTTCTTTGGATGAACGATAGTTTTCTTTCTTTATGTTTTTCACATTTTTTTTGGTGTATTTCTTATTGTTACTTTTCTAGAAGCTCTCGTGTTTGAACGCACAAATAGCTGACAACACCTTACCGGCTCCTATGCTGAGGAACGAATAGTGGATTTTACTTTGAGATTATATACCTTTCGAAGAATGTTTAAAAAAAAATCCATTTCTTGCACAGGTTTTGTTTTCAAGGTGTGTAGGAGGCACATGCACCTGGTATATGTACCACCCTTATCAGGTTAATAGACAAAAGAAAAATGATGTCGAAAACACATGTTTCTACGGAGCACGGAGCCTTTAGCTCACGCGCTTTGGGAATGAAGCAATAACACCTTGTAAAAAAATCTTTCTTGTTGTACAAGATGGCGCTTCTGGGTTATGCGCACGAAAGTGACGCAAGACTACAGTCGCATGTAAGATGTACGCAGGTGCGTTTGTCCTGTGCCTGCCCTTTTGTGGTCGTCGGTTTTGCGTACGTGCGCGTAATAACATCTTTTCTTTTTGTTTTCTGCCTCGCTATTACAGACTGCGCACTCCTCCGTAATATATACTAGTAATATGTAGTGGCGTAATGACCTAGGTGATGTCACTTTGTTCTCAAGTTCCAAATACTTGTTAGAGACGCGTCCAATTTGACGCTACATCTGGCATTTCGCTATAGCCACGCTGTTAGCTATTTTCCAGTGGACTTCACTACAGCCAGGAAAGTGGGTAGCTGTACGATAAGGAACTGATTATAGCATATATATATATATATATATATATATATATATATATATATATATATATATATATATATATATATATATATATATATCTGCAGGAAAAAGACGATGAGCCTTTTGGAAGACGTATTAACGGTTTCGGCTGGTGGACCAACCTTCGTCAGAGTACAGTAACCACTCTGACAGTACTCTACTGTACTCTACTGTACGATTATATATATATATATATATATATATATATATATTGCCTCCACTGGCTACACGAGTGTAGTGTAGGCAGTCGCCTTTCTTTTTTTTTTCTGCTTTGTGTAGAAAAGTGTAGCTCAGTCCATCTACAGGAAGCCATTTTTTCACAGTTGGAATGTAGCATGAAAACTACACTTTCTACACTGAGGTTTCGGTGAGTGTATACGCAGCAAACGACAAAACAAGCAGGCTGGCGTTGCAAACGTGTGGCGCCATTTTTGTCTCCGACTGTCGGCGCGGATGTAGCGACGATAGTGAATATTCGCTGCAAGGACGGCAGCTAAGTGCTGGCGTGACCGTGCGTGACGGAGGAAGGTGAGCTTAATATTTCAAGAAGATAAAATCATCCTAATCACGGATGGTGCGGGCCGTTTAAGACTCCGCGCTGTATCATACGCATTGAGATGTTGTCTTCGTGCACAGAGAATCCGCGATGCACTTGGCTGCAGTTTGTCTAGGTTTGTTGGTGAAAACAGACTCGCACATTGGTGTTTGTTTTCGGGCACGGGCACATACGCAGCTGCAGTAAGTGCGAAGTCAGGCGAAGCGCGGAGTCAGGTGTTTTTCGTCTGCTGATGCGGCAGACGACGCGCAGTCTGTTCTGATTGGCTACACAGGCCATAGAGCCGAGCTCAGCGCACGACGTCATAGCATCTGCCCGGCACTATACGTTCGTCTGCACGAACTTGCACGAAGTGCAGGTAAAGAAGCAACCCTGATGACGGGACCCTTCACTATAGCCAAAACACGATTTTGAGGGATAACAGCGACCGACGTGGAACCTGTGTAGTAACTATACCTTTCCGTTTGGTTTTATCGCATCGCGGAAAAGCGTCGGGCTCGTGATTGTGCGGTACTGGGCTTGTTTGACTTCTGCCGTACTTGTTCTTCTGTTCCTATGCTTCAACACCGCGCCTCACACTGAGGGCTCTTAAAGCGACTCGTTGCGTAACCCAGGGAAAGGGCAGGGGCGGGGGGCTCACGCATATGCCGCAGTCCAATGAACAATGACGTGTTGTTACTGTGCTCCCCAGTGATACAGACCCCCCCATGCACTGACTATAGAGACTCTGTGCGCATGTCACGCGATGGAATAAGAATTTACCAACTACGCGGTGAGGAGACCCGTTCAAATAGCGCGCACACTATTATGACGGGACCTCTCACCGAAGTCAGTGCCTTGCGAGAAATGGCCTTGATTTTGTTCTCCATGTTTACTCCGCCAGTGCCGCCTGCATACGTACGCGCTGTTTTGATACAGTTGAGGAGTATATAAAATATCCTTATCAAAAGTCGCATACGACACATGTGCCACACATCCAAGAATGAGAAGCCAACAAACACCAAGGAAAACGTAAGGGAAATCACTTGTACTTACAAACTGAATTATAGATATGATCAATTAATGGCAATGAAAGTGGATGAAAAAACAACTTGCCGCAGGTGTAGGGGAACGATCCCACTTCGCATTACGCGTGCAAAAAACAACTTGCCGCAGGTGTGGGGGAACGATCCGACTTCGCATTACGCGTGCATTTGCACGCGTAATGCGCAGTGGGATTGTTCCCCCACACTTACGGCAAGTTGTTTTTTCATCCACTTTCATTGCCATTAATTGATCATTTCTTTAATTCGGTTAGTAACTACAAGTGATTTCCCCTATGTTTTCCTTGGTGTTCTTGTTGGTTGGCCTTCTCGTGATATAATTAATAAAAATCGGGCCCCTCGGCTAGCCCCCTTTCTTCTCATATCCAAGAATGTCGTACATGATAATACGAAAACACCTGCAATAGATATCATGGGACATTATAGGATGTGCTGAATATCCAATAATGTCATTTAATACATGAATTTAGGTTAGTGGACACATAGAATACGTTTAGCCCCACAATATATATGCAACGTGCTTTTCTAAACTCCAGTCATTCATTATTTACTTATTTAATTACAGACGTTCTGTGTATATCCGAGGATCGGGGTACAGTTACGAAGCCTTCAGATGCGCCAGCGTGAGCTTCCTGCGGAGCGTTTGCCTATTTAGTGAGCCGATATTTGCGCACTGTTCCTTCTTCTTTGCTTGCCATCACGTGAGCAGTCTTCTCGAAGTTTCTCATCCTCTTTATGTTTTCTTTTCTTCCTTTCTTTCTTTCTTTCTTTTTTTCTTTCTTTACCGCAGCGCTCGCTCGGTGTCTGTCGCCGACTTTCTTTCTCAACGCCGGCTTGGATCTGCCCAGAGACCACTTGCGTCGTTCGCCCGCACTGCTTTTTTTTTTCCTTTTTTTTTTCTTTCACGAAACGCCGCTGGAAAGAACAAGCTTTAAAATGTCAGCGCACGCGGAGCCTGCGGCAGCTGGCGCGAGCTTGCCCTCCGGATTCCACGCTAGTGACAAGGCGCCCCGGGACGTCAGGGCGAAAAAACATATCGTCACATATTACGGCCATTGTTAAGCCGCGAAGTCTGCTGGTCACTCTTTATTCACTATTTTCTTTTTTTTTTTTTCTGTCTCTGTTCAATTTTGCGGAGTGCTTCAACCGCGTAGACCGCGTATCGCTTCGACGCCCTGCCATACGTCAGCGAGCACTTCCTGCAGCGATCTCGTGACTGCATGCGTCATTACTGATGTATGTAATACTCGGGTCACGGTAAAAAAAAAAAAAAATGTTTTGTTGAACTCGTGCACCAACGAAGGAACACTCGACGACACCTGCTGTGGATGTGCTCTGAGACTCGGGATGTCGTTCGCAAAGATGTTGAAGGAGGCCAAATTCACGCCTCGCTTTGTGCGGAGGGTATACGCGGCGGATAACGGGCGACACATTAGCAAAGTCATTGTTACATGTAGCTGCGCCACGCAGAGCTGAAATTACGGGGTTTAACGTCCCCGATTACCACAGGCTGCGGGAGACGCCGCATACCGGGGTGACGGTCATGCTTCGGGATAACTTGGACCACCTGGGGCTCTTTGGCGTGCACTTTAGGACCTCGCGCATTATACACTTCGGCAGAAAGCCGCAAAAGCGCTGGCTGCGATTACTCAAGGCAAGCGTACCTAAACCCCGTATTCAGAAATGCATCTTAACTTGAAGCCCATGCTTGACTTGATTTTAATGACCCCTGTCGTGAACGCACCAAAAGAAACGCGATGAGCGTCTTGGACGCGTTCGCATGAGGCGTCAATTATATCAAGTCAAGCATGGGCTTCAAGTCAAGATGCCTTTCTAAATACGCTGGTTAGCGATCGTCTCGACTTTCTCTCCTTCTCTTGATCTTCTCCAACGAAACCTTCCAGCCGTGGCCTGCAATGGTAGAGCATCCGCCTATATAGTATGCGGTATTGCGCTGGGTTCGAATCTCCAGTATACCGTCGGAAACCTACCGGTTCTTCTAATGGGTAGAGACGCCCCACGGCCTGGGGTTCGGCTGCTTGTACGGAGTTTTCATCTCGACAGTGGGATGGAGCTGAAGAAATGTTTTGGGGCTTCTGGGCGGCCCTTGTACAGCCACTGACGTTTCTTTGGCAGAGCATCCGCAGTAGATTTGGCATGCACACGAGAGAGCTACCGCCGGGTACCTACCGGTAAAGTATGTGTAGGTATAAACGTGTTTCCCCGGCCTGGTGTTCGAGCCACTTCTTAACGCTTGGGTAGGACGCCCAGCTATTGGGAAATCGCTGGCATGGGATAAGCAGGCGTCCTTTTGGGAGTTGTGTGCTGATTTGCGTTTGTTTTATTTCTTACACAGCCGACGTAAGTGTCTGTGCGAATCGTCTCCCACGCGAGATACCACTGGAAAGCACCCGGACGCCTAAACGGTGATCTGCTTGTACCGTTCTTACATATGCCGGTGGGTGTCTGAACCGTGGGGATCGAACCACGTATCTCCCGCAACTGAGCCGGGCGTCCATATATATATATATATATATACTACGACTCCAACAAAACTTGATGGCAGCGACGTGACGCCTTCTTAATGACATTCTTCTAAACTTGTTTACGCAGTTCGAGGGCTCTCACAACGACAGACCAGTATGGTGAAACCCATGAGCTCTAGCTTTAATATTCTTCAGAAATTATTCTGGCAGCGTATAACGCATATATAACACATATATAACACGTTTAACACACACAGCGGCGATGGAGCGCTACTGATGATTGCCGTCGCTATCCCATGCACGGAGTCATGTTCCCCATTAGACTATAACCGTTGTTTTTTTTAATTATGCGCCTGCTCTAGAATATTTAGGGTGAAGGCCTTGTGTCTCGTACCCAGCCTAGCAGCTTTTTGCACGCGTAAGAATTTTGTTATTGTTTGTTTTGTTCTTAAGACATTAACCACAGCATGCATACGGTTAGCCGCAGCATGAGCTGCCCATTGATACAACGAGTACTCTGTGCCCATTCTTTGGATAAAGCAACCACGGATAACCAACGACGTCATAGCGACGTCATAGCACGCCTCGACGCGTCAGCTTTTATTGAATCCTCTTTCTCTCTATCGCCTTGCTGGAATGTCTAATAATCCCGTATGCTTTCACTGCCACTCTCGCCGAGCTCTATTCAAAATTTAGCATCATTTTCACAGTACTATTAAATGTAACCTGTGGAGATATTGTACCTCGTACAGACGACGAAACGTTACTTATGGGTAAGTATTGAACGACCAGAAGGCAAGTGAGCTGGTATACGTCGCAGCAGAGTCTCCTTAACCAAGATATACCGAATGAAAGTAACATCGAGTGCACAGTTTGATGACAGATCACGTGATGAAGCGCCTTGGAAGTTTCTCACGAAGAGCTATACGCCATGTAGAGCGCACGTCGCAATTCCCGCACGCATAAGGCGGCATCCAATAGCATCGCTGCAGAGCATATGTACAGACGTCGCTGCATCGCGTCGCATCGCACCACCTGCGCTCGCAAGGAGCCCACTTGCAAGTCTGCCTTGGGTGACATCTCCTGCCTTTGCCCGAACTACGCCGGTTAAGAGGAGATGCAAACGTGCGGCGTAGAACCGAGGATTGATCGAAAACGCCCGTTTAGGGCCACGTGGCAGTGAACAGAGTTTCGAGTCTTTATTGCATCTCCGTGTACGCAAAAATTTCGCAGCCCAGAGAAAGCTTGCAACATTCTCTGCCCCTTTAGAACAGAAACAAGTTCTTGCCTCAGTAATACTTCTCGGAGAGAGACAGAGAGAGAGAGAGGAAAGGCAGGGAGGTTAACCAGACGCACATCCGGTTTGCTACCCTGCACGGGGGAAGGGGGGCTCTCACCTCAGTATTATTACTCGAAGAAGGAGCACCGCACATCCCACGCGGCTGACAATGAACGCACGTGCGGTAAACGCGTGAGCATGAATACTAATGAGAAGATCGAACCCAGTATAGATGCAGCTTAAGTAAACAGATAGAAAGCGAACTTAGCACAACTCGTTATGAACGAGAAAACACTGGGTTCGCAGTGTGCAGCTGCAAGCCACCGGCCATGGGTAACGGTGAACAAAGCGCATGACTAAGACGAGATGTCATCAGCCTTTCAAAGGCCGGCGCTCCTTCACGCTAACGCTGTGCCCTTTTCCGTGCTGTTTATCATATATCACCGAACTCCTGTATGATAATGTTTTTTATTCTCTCTCTCTCTCTTTCAGCAGCTTCACTTGCGACAGCTCGTGTTGCTATGAGATTCACTCCCCGGCAGTGCTCTTTCATTGTCATGTAACAAAGTTTTCAACGAAATATCGCGGGAGAAACGATATATATCACTACGGTTGCAATAATTCTTCTAAGATTTTCGCCTTGCTAATCTCGCTCTCGGCGTTAGTTCTTCTGCATGTATATTTCGCATTTCGAAATTTCCCGAGCTAAGATCCTGCCCTATTGTGCACTATATACAGTCGGGATCGATCAGTGTGCGAGGAAACGCAGAATTCGTTTTTCGAGCAAATAAGAACTCGCGAGAAGCGGATTCCAAGCCGTCGCGGGAATAGGTTCTATAAGCAGTTGTTCAGTTGAACATGTACAGTCTCCAGATCGAAGCACACGTGTGTCCGGCACATGTGTGTGTGTGTGTTGCCGCAACGGCGTGGATGCAAATTTGGCTGTGCGACGCATGTGGTGCCTTGAGAGACTGTGCAACAGCGCCTACGCAGATAGTCTTGTATTGTTCATTCTTCGATTTCATTTTGCTTTTTTTCCTACTAAAGCGAAGTTTTCTTTTCCTAAGCCACCATGATGATTCCGCGTCCGTTGGTTGGTGACTGTCGTTCGTGAAGTATCTCGCATATTTGTGGTTATATTGATATAAACGTCGCATGCGCACCAGATACAACCTCAAGTGAAATTGCCTTTATGAGCACTGAACGTTGACCTCGAGAGGAGTGCCATGCAGTGAGCGCGCTTTTTCTTTGCGTTACTAAACAATAAATTACGACATTAAACGCTCGCCTCATATGTAATGCACATATACCTCGTATAGCGGAACAACGCGTAATGTCCGCCGGCCCCTTCGAAAATTCTCGTGTTTGCACTATACCCCCATTCTCAGGACACTGCCTATGTGCCTCTATATATGCATACCCATTAGCGGCCGATCCCCTAGAAAGGGCAAATCTACAACTATGACCCAAACCTTAAATGAATCTAATGGCCAGTACCCCAGAAATAGTATCTGCCACTCTCCCCAACCTCGTTGAAGAATGGATACAGTGAGGAAAAAAAAGTATTCAAAGCCCATTGTTTGAAGACCAACTAAGGGCCGTCCAGAGGGCCCATGATGTCGCTGAAGGGCTTGGCCTGACAGTGCCAACGTGGGAGTGTTGTGCGCCTTGGGTTAAAAAGTCGAGTCTCCGGACCTCATTTCAATAAAAGTTCTCACACACACACACACACACACACACACACACACACACACACACACACACACACTTTAACGCAAACCTTAAATTAATCTAATGGTCAATCTCTAAGAAAGGGTATCGGCCACTGCGACACAGAGGCATACAATCAACAGGTGTATCTAATTGGTATATTAGATACGTGTCGTTGTCCTTTTCCGCGTACACCCCTCCACACCATTGTTCCTTTGGTGAGGATCAAACAGCCCTGACGTCTTGCAGTGTCCACCCCATGCATGAATCGGTGGCTGCATCTCAGCGTAGCTCGTGGACAGAGAGTGAAGTGGATAGACGATGCACTGCATGACAGTGAAGTTGTTGACCGGCGCAGTGTATGCAGACTGCATGAGGTTACAACGCAGGATAAAACGAAAAAGGAAGACAATTCTCATTTACTTCGCGCACCATTTAACACCTGCTTCACGACAGCCATCGCTTCACGCATACATTGAAGTATGCGCGCCTGTATCTGGACAATTTTAATTTGTCAAACCAATGCTGTCCACACATCCTGCGCAACGACGATAAACCCGATAAGAGTGCCGTTGTGAAAATTACGACCCTATAGGTGAGAGGTAAGGATAAAGACATCGTATGTTTACGAGTCAAGAGTCCACTTGGCTACCCTATGCTGGGCGAAGGAAAAAGAAGGAATAGTCACATATACATAATATGCGCGCGAACAAAGCGTACGCGCCGAATGAAGGGGTGATGACCTTACGAAAACGCGGTTATACGCTAGCCTGGACACAGTTTAAAGGCCGCCCCACATTCAGCGTTTCTACCGGCGTTTTTTGGCGTTGCGTCTCCCGGCGTGGTCGCATGAACGGCGCCGGAGAGGGCGTCCAGCCACACGAGCGGCACGCGGACCAGCGCCAGCGCAGCGTCGCACAATGTGACCAGATTTATTTTACCAGATACCTCCTAAGCTAATTGTGTAATATCAATGAAAAGAGCTGTCATAAGTATTCTTCAATGCAATACTTATGCCTTTTGCATAGTTTTACGCTAAATAAAATATTCAGGGCTGTGTAGAAAAATTACACAAGGCTAAGCTTCAGAAAACTGGCAGCAATATCGGCGTGAACATCACGAGCGGTCGGCGCGTCGGCGTGCGAAGCTGAGCATCGAGGGTTCTTTATTCTATGATAGAGGGGGAAGTAGGTGCTTTTTATTGCTAGACGCCATACGCCACATCATGGAAAGAAGGCAGCAGCTTTTGCTGCTAAAAAAGAAGCTCCTGCTTCTCATTTGGTACACCCGGCAGGACGATGGCGGCGACTTCAATCCACAAAACGTTTTTTTTTAACACGATTCTTGTGTTCCTTGTGTTTGGTCTGCCACAATATCGGCCTTGCTTCTACAATGGCTATAAGAAGCTCGTTATCGATGTTCGCCGGTAGCATGATTGAAGCAACCAAACAAACAGCAATGGCGGCGCGAACTGCGAATCTGCGGAAGTTTCTTGCAAGAGTTGCCAGCAGCGCGGCCACGCCCTGCCACGCGCTGATTGGTCGGCGCTGTCGAGCTGCTTCCGACGGCGGCGGCGAGATCTGGTGTCCCTTGAGCACGACGTTTTGGCTTGGCGCCAGCCTCAGCGTCGACGCCGAGCGACGCCGGGTGACAAAACGCCAGAAAACGCCGGGAAAACGCCGAATGTGGGGCGGCCTTTAGGCGGCGACGCGCCGCAAGGACGTTCCGGTGGCGCGGCAGGTGCATTCGGTGCACGCATGACGTCATACTCGCGTTGTCATATTGTTCGCCCTATGACGCATTTGCCCAGCATCGCGTCTTCGAAGGCGCCGACCTTCTGTCCTCGTGCTTGAATGAACGTTCCGTCAAAAAGAGAGAGCGAGAGCAAAGAATGCGACAATATTGTGTTAGCGAAGCAGCTAGAACGCCCTGTCAGCGAGCAGCTGAGGCACGTGAATCACTGCAGAGTCTAAGCAACGCGGCGTCAAACTTCGTTTGAATTCGAAAACCAAACGCGAATAATTGGGCGACCATTCTAGCCAGGAAACAGCTGCAGCGTGTGGCGGGTTTCACCGTATGCATAATTAAGTTGATGTGCCTTGCTGTTTGCGTACTCGTAAAGAGAGAGAAAGCTCTTGACTGAAGTGCGGATAATTATTCTGCCGTATCTATATAGGCGCCGTAGTGATACAGAAGGAAATTTGCAGAAGAATGAACATGAGTTCGAGTCCGTACAGAAGATAATTAAAAAAATCGTGACCGAGAGCTTATCACTGCCATTGAAAAAAAAAAAGTGTGCAATCTTTGCGTTCTGCTTGGGCTAACATATGAGGCAGATACTTGGAGATTGACAAAGAAGCTCGTGAACTAGTCGAGCACCGCGTGAAGAGCGACGGAATAAGAAGAATGTTAGACGTAACGGTAAGAGACAGGAATAGAGCGGTGTGGACCAGAGAGCAAACGGGGATAGCCGATATTCTAGTTGACATTAAGGGAAAAGAAAATGGATCTGAGCAGGCAATTTAGGGCATAGGGTGGATAACCGGTGGACCATTAGAGACACAGAGAGGGTGCCATGGGAAGGGAAGCGCAGTAAAGGATGGCAGAAAATTAGGTGGAGTGAGGAAATAAGGAAATTTGCAGGTACACGTCGTAATAAGCTTGCGCAGGACGGGCGTAATTGTAGATCATCATCATCACCATCATCATCATCATCATCAGCCTGGTTACGCCCACTGCAGGGCAAAGGCCTCTCCCATACTTCTCCAACAACCCCGGTCAATCCCGGAGATCGCTGGGAGATTTTTTCGTCCTGCAGTGGATATAAAAAATAAGCTGATGATGATGATGATGACAATACCTCGCGTAAATTCAAGCATATGTGGAACAGACAGGGCCCCGCAGGAGAGGAGGGCTGGAAAAGAAAAAAAAAATTTGTCGAGAAAATATACCATCATAGTATGTACAAATGAGGCAAAGCTGATGATACTAATACAAACAGATTAGAGCTTTCAAATTAAGCCACTGTCTTCAACGAATGCAAAAAACAAAACTCAAAGCATGACGTTGCTTTGAAGGAAGTCGCGTAGGATATAGTATAGAGGGTGTTTCAGCAAACACCTTCAAAAATTTTTTTAAACTTGCCTATGGAAGATAGCACAATTCTGGTTCATGGGCTGGTGTACTCGAAGAGGCGGACATTACTTACGCAAGAAAATTGAAATACATGATCAATTAATTAACAAAAATTCACTAATTACGTTTTAACTAATTGTCATATGGCACATATTGCAATATACAAATTCTAGCGCGTGAGACATTTACGAGATATGCGCCTTCAAACCTGCGGTAAAAATGCACTGTCGTTCCACTTACTTTAACAGAACGTCGTTTTGTGCACTGAAGCACAAAAGTAACTGGGACGCCAATGCATTTCTCCGCAAAGTTCGGGAAGAAGTATCTCGAAACTGGCGTCATCCTGAGAATTCGTTCCAAGTAGATCCACCTAACGAACTCTAGAATTTGTAAATTGCAGTATGCGCCGTAAGGAAATTAGTTAAAAACTGATTTGGTTCATTTTTGTTAATTAGTTGATTATGCATTTCGATTTATTGTGCAAGGAATGCCCGCCTCTCCGGGTAGACCACCTCACTGACTAGAATTGTGCTATTTGCCACAGGCAAGTTTTTACACAAATTGTTAAAGTGTTCAATGAAACACTCGGTATATGCTTCCTAGATCTATAGTGAATTTTGGGAAGCAGACCCAATTCTAGTGAAGCAACATGTCTTTTCATCTCTGTAAACTGGGCAATAAAAAAGATGTTCTCCAGTTTCCAACGAGCCTCAGTTATCACAGTACGGGCTGTTGGTCAGTCCTATATAGGTAGCACAAATACTATACTATACTATACTATACTATACTATACTATACTATATTATACTATACTATACTATAATACACTATACTAAGCTATAGTATACTATACCATGCTATAGTCTACTATACCATGCTACAGTGTATAGTACGTAGTACATAGTATATATAGTATAGTACAGTATAGTATAGTATAGTATAGTTAGGACATATTCGTGAATTCGGCTTCAGACGAGGCCGATGATACATTGTTTCTAGGTGACGGCGAAGCTGTTGTGAAAGTCTTGATTTTAAGACGGTGTCAATTGAGCGCAGAAGAACTGAACGAGAGAGAGAGAGAGAGAGAGAGAGAGAGAGAGAGAGAGAGAGAGAGAGAGAGAGAGAGAGAACGTTTAATGTGCGGAGGAGCTTGGTAAGCCACAATAGACGAACAAAAGAGACGCGGGTGGCAACGCTGCCTTGAACGTTGCGCAACTTGGTGTGACGTCATGAATTTGGCGGCGGCGTCTCGACCCCTAGTAAACATTTCAACGGCAACGACGGACTGCATTGTATTCTAAGTGATCCGAAGAACGAACTTAGCAAATTGCAAAAACATTTACTGACGGAAAAGTACTTTGAAGTCCGTGACGATCGACACACTGACGTACCATTGCTCCGTGGTCTTCAGCGCGAAATAAAAACATCAACGAAATTTTGACCTTTTTTTTTATTGAAATGAATATTAGGAGAGGTTGGCGCCTTTATGGTGGCACCGGCTACTCCTTGTCACTTGGCAAAGGAAACAAATTTGCGTAAAAAGGGAGAATAGCGACACGAAATATGGCACTCAGTAGAACACTGGATGAATAAAAAATATACAGTCCAACAGTACACGATTCGCAAAGTTCTGTGCATTTGTTCAGTCCACGTACGCATATATAAAGTTAGATATTTAGAACAGCCATAACACACAACACATGTAATGCACTGCAAGTACAGAACAGAATTACACATATTGCATAAATGTTGCGATCGCCACATAAACCAATTATGAATCACGAACAACGTTTATGTTACTCATTTAGCGCATTCGGATCATTTGATACCTAATATTTTCCCAAAATGTTGGTCTCCTCTAAAAACTTTTTCAGAGCAAGAAGCGCTCTTTTTTGAAGGCCCGCAGTTGGCCATGGGCCAAGTATTTTTTTTTTTTAGAGTGAATGGTCTTCTGTCTAATATCAACAAATTTGCTGGCAGTACCCTTCTTTGTGGATTGTATTTAGTGCACTAGAAGAGAAGATGATGCACAACTTCGTCTGCATGGCCACAAGAACACTGTGGACTAGAGACAAGTTTTATCATTTTTTTATCTCCTGATAACCGACGCATTAATGCGAGATTTACGGAACGTTGTTTTAAAGGAACAATTCATTGGCTTAAACTGGTTCAGTGTCTCTCTTTGACGTCCCTTTAACCAGGCTGCAACTGGTTTGCTACCCTGCACTGCGGAAACAGCGTTCGCGGTGTATTCAAAGGCGGTCGCGCAACCCGAGCGCAACAGCACTCTGGCATGCATACTCTGATATAGTATTTAGTGATGCGCAGCCGCAAATTTGGTGTCGCAGTACTCGCCAGAAATTAAAGGTAATGAAGTGAAGTCCTGCGGCCAACCACTACAGTTGCCCCTCAATTATATAATAATAATCGCCCGTTAATTATATAATAATAATTGCACGATCCCTGCTTTCGTGCCGAGCCAGCATTGCGGCGCGCAAGCGGCGCGGGAAGAAGCGCTGCCGTGTGCGGAGTCAGAAAGTCGGGCTGGCACAACATTCGTGCTGCAGCTGCATTCGTCGGGTGTATTCGCGTGACGTCACGGACGCCATGTTGTCCTACTCGTTACTTCCACTGGGCATGCGCGCATCGAGATGACGAGCAGTTCTTCACAGTGCTGTACGTACAACGCTATATGGAGGCCTCCGTGAAGCTGTTGCATACGCCCTATAAATGGGAATGCAGCATATAACCCTTCAACTGCCGACAACGATTTAACTGGTCATGACAAAGGTTGCACTATACCTTATAATTTTGACACGTATGTTTTAGACAATGTCTGTTGCTATCTGTTTTTATTTCAACAATAGCAGTGAAAGCGCTATAAACATTCCTGGTATCACATCTTTTGGGAGAGGAAAAAGCAACATAAATACAGGTTCTTGAAAGAAATCCGCATTTCTCATAATTCATTTTTTAATGTTTGTCATGGCAGCTAATGGGTTAAATGGGGCGTTCTAGAAAGTAGATACGGCACATTATACTTTAATTCTCTATCTCTCAGCGTCTTTTTTGTTGTTGATGATAACGTATCTTTATTTGTTGCTCCAGAGTTTGGAAAATACTGGAATGAACGTAGGTAGATTTGACAGGGGGATCAGGTGGAGATGTTGCCCTCCAAGAAAAGCGTCACCCCTTTTTGGGCTTATCCTATGGCCAAACAATAACTTCGTCATCACCCTTGCGTGCTTGGTTTTTTTTTTTTTTCATTTCCCTAGTGCTGCACGCCCTGCACTTTCAGGTCAGGAACAGCACGAGCGTTATCAGCGTGACGTAGCATTCGCGACAAGGAATCAGAAGGCGCAGAGCGTTCAAGCAAGACACAAGCAATACAAGAGACCTCTATGTTGCGGGACAAAAATACACTCAAGAAGATGTACCTAGTCTGTTTTTTAGAACGTACCACAAGCTCATGTGTCAAGCTTGAAAAGAGTAAGACCATCTACATTATTATGTATAAAGGGTCTCACGAGGATATACGTTTGAGAACGATTTCATTCTTTTTTTTTTTTAGTGAACTTCTTGGAAGTGCGCTTTGTGTGCTGTCCGATTTACCTGCCCGTGTTTATTAGGTGCGTCATACGTTTCATTTCATCATTTCAGGTCTAACTCATTTCATCGCAGACTTTATTCGTGTCGGGCCTGACTCCCGCTTCAAAGCAGTGGAATTCTCTTTCTGCAACAGTGCTGCACGATAACAATGCATCGCGTGAGCCAGGGTAGGACGGACACGTCAGGACGCTCACAGATGCTTCAGCGCAGGGGGCCTGTGTCGACAAAACCGGCCTGACTCATCCGCTTGGCCCCCCGCGAACTCCCCAGCTGGGTGTGGTTCTCCCTCCCTCTCTCGGTTGAGGCGTGTTGAGACCTGACCTATGCAACCCGTTCTTGCCCGGCGCCTACGTGCCTACCTTGACGTCGACAGCGATGCCTGCCTTGGGCGGCCGTGAGCGAGCATTTTGACATCACAGCACTCGCACTCAGGCCTTCTGCCTGTTGCTTGCCGAGTTTTGGGGAGCGAAAAAGAGAATCACCCTGACCCAGGTCGCCTCTTTCTAAAGCTTGTTTTGCCCCCACCCTTGCAGGTTTCTGTTTTCAGTGCACGCGCGCTTGTTTGTTTGTTTGTTTGTATGTATGTATGTATGTATGTATGTATGTATGTATGTATGTATGTATGTATGTATGTATGTATGTATGTATGTATGTATGTATGTATGTATGTATGTATGTATGTATGTATGTATGTATGTATGTATGTAGTTTGGTGTGAGTATTATGTCTTCTGTCTAATATGAGTTCGTCCGTGTTTTCGTGTTTGTGGGATGCGCGCCTGCGTAGGAGCGCATGCACGCGTATGTATGGTGTGTTCATGTGAGCACGTGCGCGTTTTTATATGAGAGCCTGCGTGTGCTTGTCTATGTGTGATCTGTATCTGTGTGGGCAAGCGCGCATATGTGTTTCTCTGGTATGTGTCTGTGGATGACTGCATTGGTGTCTCTCTCCCTCTCTCTGTGTGCGTCTGTATGTGTGGGCGTGCGTGTGTGGTTATGCGTGTGTGTCTGTGCGCGCGCTAGCAACGTCTTTGTACCCACGATCATGATTTTTTTTCTTTTTTTGCCTCGGTGGCCAGGCCAATTACTGCACAATTTCACCACTGGTCATTGCTGGACGAACAAAGATGTGTCACAATCGACGCCGGTAAGAATCCTCAGCACCCAACGTAAAAATCTGGCGCACGAAATGTGCCCCGAAGGATCCTTTATAAAATATTGTTTGACAGATGTAAGCTCGCCGGATAAAATCTCTGTAGCGTAGAGGTGCGCGTAACCGTGTTATCTCGCCTGATGAGACTCGGTTGATATTAAGGTACGCGGGCAGCGAAAAAAGAAGCACAGGAAACTCAGTGCCCTTCCGCTCTGTGAAGAAGGATGACCAGCGAAGTTGTTAATTGAAATTAAATTATGGGGTTTTACGTGCCAAAACCACTTTCTGATTATGAGGCACGCCGTAGTGGAGGACTCCGGAAATTTCGACCACCTGGGGTTCTTTAACGTGCACCTAAACCTAAGTACACGGGTGTTTTCGCCTTTCGCCCCCATCGAAATGCGGCCGCCGTGGCCGGGATTCGATCCCGCGACCTCGTGCTCAGCAGCCCAACACCATAGCCACTGAGCAACCACGGCGGGTCACCAGCGAAGTTGTGTATGGGGGCCCCTTAACGGCGAGCTGCACCTCTGCCGCGGATCAGCCTGGCATTGCACTATCTTCGGGATCGGCCCAAGTATGGGGAGTGGTCAACGCCTGCTCCGCTTCCACCGCGGATGGGCCCGGTATTGTACGATCTTCTGGATCGTCCCCCGAATGGAGTTAACGCCTGCGTCACCTGCGCCAGGGGTTGGTCCGGCGTGGCACTATCTTCGGGATTTTTTTTTTCTACACGCGGACGCGATAGTGGGGAAAGTAGCCCTTAACAGCTGCGCTGTAAAAGTCAGCGTCTCATCTTATTCAAGCTGTACGCCACCGACTGAACAGCGCATGCGTAACGTAGGAGGCATTAGCAACCCCCACGTCACACGATAATCTAATTAAAAGTCCCCAAAATGAGTTTCGTTTTTACGCAAACAACCTGGGTACATGGTTTCATGCTAAAGCGTGCGATTAACAAATTCTGCGTTTGCCTCTATTGATGCTCGCGTTACCAATGCTTCCAACCACTGCGTGATAACGATGCGTTTACTCATTTTCCGTCAGTGCATTCAGTGTATTCACTCACTGCATTCACTCAATGCACAGTTTTTTTTATGCTAATGTTCGTGTGGCAAAAGCAACGAAAGGACAGGAGTGGAGCACGTGTGCGGACACAGCACGGTGTGTTCGTGTATTTGGTCCAGTGTGGCCCTTTCGTTCTTTTTGCGCACAAAAATTGTTGAATTTCACTCATTTCGAGTATCTGGAACGTCGAGGTGCCCGGTTCCAACGCTGCTCGCGCGTTCACATCCTCGTATGCAGTTGAGTATTCGGCACAGTCACAACATGTATACTTATACGGAAACATGTTTGACAGACCGGCCGCCTGTGTATACTGCTCTTCGAGGTACAAAGACCGGCCGAAGACCAGTTCAACTTTGAAAAGCGTACGTAGACCTTGCGTTGACAACTTGATGGGACGCAATCTGAGGCGGCGAGCAAACACGTCCTTCGCGTTAGATTTTCTTCGCCCGCCACCGTGTCTGCGCACTCACGTTTGCAGCTTGAGATTTGAACGACGAATTATAGCGCCTGGCAAAGCAAGCAGACGGGCCGGCGCCGCAGCACACGGCGCGATCATCGGAAGGCAAGGCAACGTTCTTGAAAAGCCCGAACAGACGACGTCTTCAACACCTGTCTGCATACAAGTCCCCGTCCCACCGGCAACGTGCAGAGCCTCAAAAACTGCAGGTCACATCAGCCAATCACAAAGAAGCTTGAACTAAAAAAAAAAGCCGCAGTTTCGCCCGAAAAGCGAAGCATCGATTGCGATAGCAATTTAGTAGACAGCTATACGAAGTAAGGATAGTAGCTTTATCGGCCGTATAAACTTTAGCGCGCACACGCAAACATGGAACACATCACGCTCGATGAGCGCGGGCATCCGCTGTGAAAACGCTGGTGTGAGCAAGAGCGGCAGCTGCAGCGAGCGAAGTGACCTTCGTGCGGCCTATCGCTACACCGCAAGAGCTGCGACAACATATCGTGCCAAGTCTGCGGATCCCTTTCAAGACGCAAAGCCGTGCAAAGTACGCGCTTGTTGGCAAAGTCGAAGCCCCCCTCCCCCTTCCTCCCTCACTCCATATGACGCGCGAGATTGATCCTCGATCGTCACTTCCCCTTGCTCCCAGTCGCGAAATGCGCAGTTGTTGCCAGAGCACAACGCCGTCCCCCTTCCCTCCCTCCCTCAAGACCCCCAAAGCCGTTTGCCCTCCGCTTTCTCCTTCTCGCGCGCCATATTGAGCGGCGATCGGCCGTTTCCCTTGCGTGCTTTCATTCGCACATACACCGTACGACGCGCGGCGACGGTTTTATCGCCCTTGGACATTATAGGGAACATCCCGGCGACGGAAAAAATGCGCCTGGAGTGCGCATACGATTGTTATCGCCATTAAAAAAAAATTGCTGGTGTACATCGTCTTCTTTCAGTCCTCCTCCCATGCATGCGCAATGCCGTTTGAATTTATGAATCGCGGAAGGATTCGCGGTGCGGAATGGTTAACGATATAGTTCGGCAGGTGGAGATCATACAAACTAACGACAATAAGAAGAGAATGTATAGCAAACAAAGAGTGACAAAAATATTGGCACGTAGGAGAAATATTTGACAAGCACTTATTCAGGAACCGTATTCACACAAACTCACAAAAAGCTTTTGCTTTCGAACCGCTCGTGAGATCAGATTCTAGTCGTGATGGTTCGAGTATTTCGATGAGGGTACTCGTTCTCAACAGGACAACAGCTGTTTTCCTCCCCGTCACCTTACCCCAAAAACCAGCTACAGCACTTCACCTCCCAATTTCCCCATCCTTCCTTCATTATCACTATTACTCCCTAAAGATTGCTAGTTCCCTTACTCAGTGCTTACCTTACTATTTAGAACCCGCTTAGGATCCTCGCCCCTGAAGGCGAGGGAGCTACTCTAAAGGTGCTGTCAAGGAAAGCGGTTGTTGTATTGATGTAAGTTCTGTTTACAATGGACTTAACACTCAACCTCGCCAAGTGGGCGTGGATGATCTTGATCTATGTCTTCTCTCTAGCTTTCTTTCACTCACCTATGCCCCTCCCCTCGTGTACGGTAGCAAACTGGTCAAAGTCAATCTCTTTGCAGTTCCTTCCTTTCATCGCTCTCTCAACTCAACATGTCGAGTCAGGACTCGGAAGTCGAGATGACCCAGCCCAACCCCACCGCGTTTGAATGTTGGTCTTTGAATCGATCTTGAATGTTGCCAATTCACTTCACAAGCCCTCGCCTTACTATGTCCCCGTGAAGAGAATGAGCTGCATAAAGTTATAAACGCCGTTGCCTTGACATACACAGGTCCCCTCGTCGAAATGGTGGCTCCAGGTAATCGCCCGCTGTTGATCAATGCTGGTTGTTCGTAACGCACGGGACCGGGATAGGGAGAGAAATAAACTTTATTGCTAGACCAGGCTTTTTGAGCCCAAAGGTGGGTGGCCTCCTCAGTCCAGGTATAACCATGGCTCGCTGCCGCCGCCCGAGCCCTGTTCACCAACCGTAGCTGGTTGGCGTCCATTGGAACAGTCAGAGTGAGGGTCGAATAATCCGTTTTAACTGCTTTCTTTCTTTTTCTCAGACCCGCCGCCGGTTCTCGTCGTCGATTGGCCGATGGACGCTGTGCCCGCAGCTTTTTGGCCGCACCGCACGGCATTGGCATATAAGCGGAGTGCATACGCGGTGCGCGTCTCGCAAAGCCCGTCCTTGTCGCCGCAGCCGTGGCGAAATCGGGTCACCGCAGCTGTCATTCTGGACTCGGTCGTCGCTCTGCTGCCCTCGCCGGTTTTGCTGCGTCGACGGCTCGAAATCCGCGATAGCGGGCCGCGGCCCCGGCGAGGTTTGCCAACTCTTCTCGCACGCAGGCACACGTCGCCGATAGTGCTCGCCTCCCCGCCAGCACGCGGCCTCGCGGTAACCTGTGAAGCACAGCACCGGTTGCAAAGCGAGAAAGCATTGCTCCAGGTTGCTGACGACATCGCTCCCACCCCCCTCCCCCTTCAAAAAAAAAAAAAAAGAGAAAGAAAGCGAGCGACCCGTACACGGTGGTCAGATAGCGTGAGAGCACTATAGTGTACGCACAAACAGTTCTATTTCTACCTGCGGACCTTTGAAAGAAAGGCCCGTGGCACTAGTGCAGTGAGAGAGAGAGAGAGAGAGAGAGAGAGAGAGAGAGAGAGAGAGAGAGAGAGAGAGAGAGAGAGAGAGAGGCTTGCCACTCCAAGTGTAGCGTATGATGATGACGGGCGCGTTTATGACAGTCGCGAACTTCTTTACACAGTGTCAACGCGCGTGGTGCTGCGCACCTATTCCAGCAGGATAGCACGGAACAGAATACACACGCACACTCGCACACACACGACGCCCGTGTTTGTGAGCGACTCTCCCAAAATCAGTCTGATCTTCGCGCTGCTTTCAAATGACATGCATCTTCGTGCCAAGTGTAGCTCAACATGAAGCTGCCATCGAAATCGTGTTTGTGAGATTTCTCGTTTTGTGTGCAGCCATGCATCTGGTTTCTGCGCTGTTATGTATAGGCTTGACAGCCCTCTATCCACAAAGCACACTACGCAATTCTGTATGTTCCGCAACATGTGGCACATGGGTGGAGTCATTAATTATCGGGGGTCTGTTCGAAAGGCTGACATTGTCGGCCACATTGTCAAGCGTGGCCCCCTATAACCGCGGGGCAAACCTTTTTTATTTGTTCAGTGTTGCACGTAAAGGTTACAATATGAAATTCAGTGCGGAGGGGAAACACAGACATATGGAGCGATAAACAAGAGATGAAACAGCGCGCGAGGTTCTGCTTCTTACCACGTCACATTTAAGCGCAATATTCTTGAAATGTTGGCAAAACAACTGGACCCAACGCGCTCATATCTTTTTATTTTTTTTTTGTTAAATAACACATGTTCGAAAACGTACCCCTATAACATGGTTTATGCACGCTCATACTAATGAAAACTTGCTTTCTTACTCGTGTTAAGGCTTGAGATGTTTCGTGCGTGCTAGGACTATGTCCCACCTCGGGCTAATTAATGAGTCGTTCACTCACCATGAAGTTTCGTATGGGAACCTTTCCCGTATAGTGAGCCGCACGTGGACCGATTCTCCCTTACCCACTTCCCCCCACAGGCCTCAAGCCAATGTATATTACTCTCTCTGCAAATATCTGCGTGGTGGGGAGAGGGAATACGGATACGGAGAATATGTTACAGATCACAGTGAAGCTGCCCTTCTCGCGGTCGCAGTTTCGCTATTTTACATTTGGCCAGTTACATTTAATGCGCCACAACGGCCCGAACGCGGAAAAGTACGAGGGCGAATGAGAAAGTCATATCCCCTATTTTTTATTGCCCAAAATAAAGTACATACAAGTAATTACAAACATACATGCTGCTCTACGTACCTTACACTACTTTTCCACATAGTCCCCACCCCAGTTGAAACATTTGTACCATAACAGCACTAAATTAGAGATGCCCCTGTGGCAAAATTCGTCCAGCCGACTCTGGAACTACCGTTGGACCACCGTCGACGCCCAAAGGTGGACCGGAGAGTCAGGGACACCGAATTAACAGGGTATGCCTACGTAGTATTCGAGGCTGTGATCGGCGCATTGTTAACGAGATGGCTCCCAGTCGACCCCCAGTCAGTTTTGTTGATCGTGTCGACTCACTCATTTTCAAATACTCCGAAAACGCGTTTATTTCCTCTCTCTCTCTCTCTCTCTCTCTCTCTCTCTCTCTCTGTACAATCCCAGTCTCTGAATCTCCCTGTTGGGTCAGTTTGGCGGAGAATTTTGCAACTGCAGGACGCGTCGGCGCGCTACCACGTCGGCTGCACGCGTTGGGCACGCTCCTGCAACTTCGTCAAACCATGGGTGGCTTCGTCAGCGCAGTCATTTCCACTGAAAGTGTACCCAGATGCCACTGATAGCATGCGTCGCTTCCTTGGTGACTGTCTTGTCTTCGAAACCAGACGTTCATGGTATACCAATCAGCGGAGCAATTTCCCCACTGTCAGTCCAAAACACACGAACCAAATAAAGATATTGGGTTCAGTATATAGACACAAAACTCAAAAACCGTCTCCTGCTGCTCTACTTGGTCACTTGCGCAGATATAGGCTGCTAAAGCTACAGCCGCTTTTACACGAATGAGACACCAGTGCATCGTGTTTCCTCGTGCGTCATCATAATGCAACGAGCCACCGCTTACATGACAGTGCATGAGCCCTCGTCCACTTTCGACCCGCCGTCGTGGCTTACTATTGATTAATTATTGCACTTAACATTTATATGTAATGTTTCTGCACATACGGTTGATTGCGCGACTCACTGCCACCATGTAACACGGGGGGGGGGGGTGGCTAAGGGCACCTCAAGCTGCCTCACTGCAGCTTTTATCTTGGCCCCCGCCATTGTATTTCTAGCAATGGAAACAAATAAAGAAAGTGGCTATGACGTGGCACTGCTATATGCCGGAGGGCGCGGGATCGACTCCCGGACGCGGCAGCGCCGCGTTTCTATGGAGGCGAAATGCGGAAACCCTCGTGTCATTTGATGCGTGTTAAAGAACCTCGGGTGGTCGAAATAATCCGGGGTCCCTCAGCTACGGCGTGCCTTAATCAAGCCGTGGTTTCGGAACGTTAAACCACATATTCCTTTTTTTTTCTTCTTTTTTTTTCTGGTGCGCTTGCGACCGGGACGGGTTCGGGCCTGTTTTTAGGGTAGACATCCCGGTTTATGAACGCGCTTCTAGGAAATAAAGTTAGAAAATTGCTTGTAAGTTCATGCGTGTACTAGATCACTGTATATTTTACTGCCTGTACTAGCGAGCGGCTGGTAAAGCTAGTGAGTGCTGTCTTTCCTAACCATAAACTCTTCTTTGTAGTTTTTACTGAGTAACTGCTAAGGCACTACTAGCTCGTATGGCCGCGGTCAATTATGCTATGATTATGGCCGTTTTATGCAAAATTTAGATTAACTATAGTATTATTCATTAAGTTGGACTAAAGGTTACGTGCGATGTCGTAACACACATATATGCGCAGACAGTCGGCTGTAGAAATTTTGGTACAAAACTTTGATTATTTATCCCAGTACATAGGCGCTCAGCAGTGCACCATGTGGTCCCACAAACTAGGGCTCTAAATACTCTCGAAGTCACTATTCGAGAACGTGGCGCGTGGCATCTTTGTCGTGCTTCTGTTTGCGTGTTCGTGGTTATCGTTGGTTGATATAGATACGTTAATTTGCTTAAGTAACTGCACTACCTAGCACTTAGTAACTAAGCGCTATTTCCTAGCTTGAGCAGGTATAGTGGAAAGCACTAACTATCATTCCACATACCTGAACTTACTAGCAAGGTAGCGCTTTTTTGGACAAGTAGCGGGTTAGTACGTAGTTCGTGAATATGTCGACCTTTGTTTTTTTTTAAGAGTGTGGACTCACTCCTTTGATGCGACGAGCTAGCCCTTGTAGTTGAATTCGATAAAGGTGACTTGACCCCCTTGGGGTGCTACCACCGCTTGCGACGTCATAGGGTGACACGCGTTCCTGTAGCACACCACCCCCATTTGCGTGAATGCGACGCGCTAAAATAATAATCGCGGGCAATCGCGTCGCATTCATATACACGTTGCAAGTGATGCGTGGCGCCTCCGACTTGCACGCGCGATTTGCGTTCCTCTACCCTTGTTTAAATTAAATTATGGGGTTTTACGTGCCAAAGCCACCTTCTGATTATGAGGCACGCCGTATAGTGGAGGACTCCGGAAATTTCGACCGCCTAGAGTTCTTTAACGTGCACCTAAATCTAAGAACACGGGTGTTTTTTTTTTTTTTGCATTTCGCCCTCATCTAAATGCGGCCGTCGTGGCCGGGATTCGATCCCGCGACCTCGTGCTCAGCAGCCCAACACCATAGCCGCTGAGCACCCACGGCGGGCGCTACCACTTGTTTCTTTGCAGCCTCAGAACATTCTGTTCGAAACCTGAAAACGGTGCTATATACTGAGAAAAACTCTTTCTTTCTTTCTTTCTTTCTTTCTTTCTTTCTTTCTTTCTTTCTTTCTTTCTTTCCTTCTTTTTTCTTTCTTTCTTTCTTTTCCTTCTTCCGAGTTCGGACAGCATAAAGGCTCGTTGGTGCATTACACATAGGAAGGGATCAAAAAGACGTAGATGTCACAATGTGTGTCGCGAGGGCAGTTCCAATTTATCCAGCGCACATGAAGGCACACTTGCTGATAAGCAACACTGCTATAGCTCGCTATAAGCGAGCTATAGATCGCGAGACGATCAAAGATCAAGATCGAGAGACGATACAAAACTTCGTCGCACTCCAGAAAGAAGACGCTTCATATCTTGCTATCCGATGAGCGAGTGATCAGCAAAAAAAGAAAGAAGAAAGATGCGGTCAGCCTTGGGAAGCTATAGTCGTGCCATTGTTGTTATTCCGGGGTTTAGAGGCCGGCCGAGGGACGCATGCGGCAGTGTTATCCTTTCTCCCTGTTTTCGCTGAGATTGAGCTCGCTTGCTGTTGCAGTTCGCTTATCGCTGTTGCTGTAGCTCGCGGAAATACCGAGAATGCACTGGAAGCATCTCGACATTCGCGTCACTATCGTGGACCGCGCAGTAAGGCAAAAAAAAAAAAAAAAAAAAAAAAAAGAAGCCCCGTCCTGCTGACCTTACTTCTTTCGCTATAAGCTAACCTAACCACCGTGATAACCATGACTGGGGCAAGCTAGCATTCCCGGGGCTAATGCCATATAGCGCCCATACAGAAGAAATCGGACCGGAGAACGGAGCCGCGGCAGCTTAATGGTAAAAGCACCGCGCGCGCGTAGTGCGAAAGGTGAAAGGTCGACTGCCACCGGCGTCGGTGTCGTTGTTTCCTACACTTTCGCTTCCCTTTTTCTTGTTTCTACAGTTCAGTGACCGAAAAAGAAAAGTTAATTTCGATTATGCTTTTCTTGGCTCCACTGTACGTTGGTTTCATAAGGTTGTTTACTTGCAAGAAGTTGAGTTCCTCGCGGTTTCCCCTAATTCTTTTTTACTCTAACCTAACATATTTACAGCGACACTTCAAATTATTTAGCGAAATTTTCAAACTGCGCAAAGAAGATGGGACATGAACAGAAACACATACGCACATACAAAGAGCAGTTGCGCAGTTTAAAAATTTTGCCAAATCTATGAACCGATTAGCCTTATACTTCAAAGTATCATTGAGTTAAACTGTGTTATTAAGTCACGCCCCTAGAATGGCCAGAAATTACAGTTACGGCCAGCATGCGGTTCGGTAAGACTGAGCGGTTCTTGTAATGAGGACATTTAGGCACCGTTTGTTGGTTGGTTGCGTAATTCCGCCGAGAACAAGACTGGTCATCGGCACAACCGTAGGAGTAGTAAAAATTGCTATATGAGTTGACATACCTTGTGACCGCTCCGTCTTCTACTCGGCGGCGAACCAAGGAGGCCATATAATTAAACTTGTGACAAGCGCATTTACTTGCGCACAACGCCTCAACCTCACCGCATGTCTCGGTCAATCGGCTTGCTTTAGGTTAGAAACGCCGTTCCCAACCACCACCACCACCATCATCATCATCATCATCATCATCATCATCATCATCATCATCATCATCATCATCATCATCATCATCAGCCTGGTTACGCCCACTGCAGGGCAAAGGCCTCTCCCATACTTCTCCAACAACCCCGGTCATGTACTAATTGTGGCCATGCCGTCCCTGCAAACTTCTTAATCTCATCCGCCCACCTAACTTTCTGCCGCCCCCTGCTACGCTTCCCTTCCCTTGGGATCCAGTCCGTAACCCTTAATGACCCAACCAACCCAACCAACCAACGCAACGGCAACGTTCCCAACCAACGGCAACGTAAATGGCAAACGTCAAAGCGGTATATCGTCCAATTTTGTGGCCCTTAGAGGGAAAAAAAAAAGAAAGAAAGAAAAGGTAGCCTGCCATGGCTGAAGTTGACGAATACAGAAACTGGTGTCTAAAGAAATACCCGCCGCAGTTGCTCAGTGGCTATGGTGTTGGGCTGCTGAGCACGTGGTCGCGGGATCGAGTCCCGGCCACGGCGGCCGCATTTCGATGGGGGCGAAATGCGAAAACACCCGTGTACTTAGATTTAGGTGCACGTTAAAGAACCCCCGGTGGTCGAAATTTCCGGAGTCTTCCACTAAGGCGTGGCTCATAATCAGAAAGTGGTTTTGGCACGTAAAACACCATAATTTAATTTGGTGTCTAAAGAAAATTCCTTCCGTTCCTCGGCGCAACTTTATCATATCAAGGGGAAGGCGGCAACCAAGTCAGGTGAGCCAAAAATTTGCTTATCAGTGAAGTGGACAAAGTGAAAATATATTGTTTGCATCGCGAGTTAGCGAGATAGTACATAGCAATTAAACGGCAGAGGTGAACCATCGCAAATGCGCACCCAATATTGTTTACGGCCATGTACAGCCATCGTCAGACTTAACACACACAGTCAAGGCGCGTGTCTAGCAGTTTAAATAATAATAAAAAAAAAACGTTGGAAGGAGCAAAACATCGAATGCTTCGGAAGGAAGACGCGTTAAGCTATATAGCACATTCAAGCCGCTCAAACTACAAATGTCCAGCACCTACCGATAAAGAGGCAGAAAAGGCGCCAGAAATATGGTTCGAGCTTAGTATACTACAAGTACATGCCGCACGCACGGCTGCAACGAGAAAAAAATTGATGTGGAGGCGCTGTGGCAGTCTCGTGACGTCGCCATGTTTGCAAACACCCTCGCCAAGCAGGACAATTCACCGTGCTCTCGGGTTGTTATTTTTCCCGTTCTCGCGCGCTTGTTTTTGACCTCGCGGCGACCATCCATGCAGCGCCGAGTGCAGCGTTATTTTACCGTGTTTTCGTTCCTCCTCCTCCTCCTCCTCCTCCTCCTCCTCCTCCTCCTCCTCCTCGTGAAGCGCGTCCTTCTGTCTCTGCCATGAATCACTCACTATAGGCGAGTCGTCTGCGTCGTGCTTCCGGGTTTGACGTCAATGCGGATCGAAGAATTGGGTCGAAACCAGCGACCGTTTCCTTCTTCCGGAGTAATGTCGTTTGCGTATAAAGAAAGCTCGCCTTTTTCAATAGTGCATTCGACAGTCGAAGAAAGAATTACCTGCGCCAACACTGTGCCTTTCGCTTTTTTTTTCCCCCTCTCTATTGAAAGTTTGGCACACCCCTGATAAGAATAAATGGCGTTCATTTGTTCGAATCGCTTCTCCTTGAGCGTTCACTAAGGTTGTTTTGCGACGGTACTGTCCGGAACTCGTGTGACATAACGTCACTCATTGCTCCCGGCGCCCGCTGTCCCACAACAATGGGTTGTGTTTGAATCGGACCGCTGGTACGATCTGTTGGGAACTCGGCGCTGACGCCCGTGGTTGTACCTGGGTCGCAAGCCCCAAGGGTAGCGTTGGCCTGGCGGCCTGGGGTACAACTGTAAGCATCCGAAGGTCCCGGCAAAGCATGAGTCGACTAGTAACAACGAAACAACTTGTTTATTTTAACATCGCAAAGAGTTGGTGGTCAGGTTTGACCGAAGTAGAGAGACGGGAGAGCACTTCACTCAACAGAAGAAATCGGAGCCCTCCTTTTGGCGTCCGGGGGCAGCTGTTTTTATACTCTCGCAGTTGAGGGCAAGAAGGAACCCCTCAAAAGACGAGCACGTGAATGTACAATGGGCTAATGGTGACGCACACTGTCGTAGCGATGCCGTAGCACCATGTCGAGCACGATCTCGTAGCACCCCGTCGTGGCGCTGCGCACGATCTCGTAGCATCCTGTCGTGGCGCTGCGCACGATCTCGTAGCACCCTGTCGTGGCGCTGCCGGTCGGACACAATGACTGAAACGAGAGGATGGTCCCTGCTTTGGCATCGCCTGTTTCGGGCATAATGACTGGAACGAGATCCCTGCTTTGGCATCGCCTGTTTCGGGCCCAATAACTGGAATGAGATCCCTGCTTTGGCATCGCCTGTTTCGGGCACAATGACTGGAACGAGATCCCTGCTTTGGCATCGCCTGTTTCGGGCCCAATAACTGGAATGAGATCCCTGCTTTGGCATCGCCTGTTTCGGGCACAATGACTGGAATGCGAGGAGGATCCCTAGGCGGTCGCATCGCCGCAGACGCGCCTGGAAACACCTGGCGATGAGTGTTGCGGCGACGACGATCGGGCCAAAATGTCTGCCGCCCCGCCGCAGTCGCGCCGGCAAAACCACGTGTCGCAGGCGAAACGCAACAGACCGCCCCGCCGGGGGAAGGAGATCCCGATGGACAGGGGACTGCATCCGCTGTCCGGAGGGATGTCGCTCGATGATGCTCATAACCGAAGTCGGGCGTCCCTTGACGTTTCTTGAGCGCAGCGCACAGAGAAGGCCTCGTTCTCTCGTTCAGGTTCGCACGGGACACTGCAAAGTGACTTCGGGAGAGTTCACATTTTTGTTCTCGTTCCCGGCAAGCGTTAGAACTACGCTGAAAACTCAACCGCTCAGTCAGCAAGCACGGCACAACCCTCACTAAGCCCTGCCAGGCTCTTTCCCCTTTTTATACCACTGCCTAGTTCCTTACAGTAGTCTAGCATCACTCAGAACGCGTCCACAAATTGAAAAATTGCACTAGAAAGCATATCATCACTTTGAAACACTAAACAAAAGCAATATGTTAAAAAAAAAATCCTGCCTCAGGAAGAAAACATCAGTAACAAACAATTTTGAGGCTGATTCCTACGTTAGGGGCTTCGACTTAAGCCATCGGCGTTACCGTTGAGACTCCCCTTTTTGTAACGCACCTCAAAGGAATATTGTTGTAAAGCGAGGCTCCAGCGCAGGAGGCGGCCATTTTTGGGAGAGATGGTCTGCAGCCATTGGAGAGGGCAGTGATCCGTCTCAATGATAAACCTCGAGCCGGCTAGATAGCATGACAATTTCTGAACGGCCCACACGAGACACGCACACTCTTTCTCGGTGGCGCTATACGCCTGCTCACGACTGGTCAGCTTACGACTAGCATACAGGACGGGGTGTTCTACTTCTCCATTTTCCCGTTGGCACAGTACAACGCCCATGCCTCGCTCACTAGCATCGCACTGAACAATGAACCCTTTTGTATAGTCTGGCGATCGTAGCACAGGCTGGCTTGTTAGGGCACTCTTTAGGGCGCTAAAAGCTCTTTCCTTTGTCTCGTCCCAGACGACTGTTTGAGGCTCTGTTTTTCTTAGAGCATCCGTCAGGGGAGCCGCGATATCAGAGTACCTAGGGATGTACCTCTGATAGTAGCCGGCGACACCTAAGAACGACCGAATATCGGTCTTTGTGCGCGGTTGCGGAAAGTCTCGCACAGCGGCCACTTTTATTTCAGAGGGGCGGCGACGACCCTGACCAATCACGTGACCGAGGTAGACAACCTCGGCCTGTGCTAACTGGCACTTAGGAGCCTTTACTGTCAAGCCTGCTTCGCGCAGGCGGGTTAGCACTGCCCGCAAGTGTGTCATATGCTCAGACCAGGATGCGGAGAATATCGCTACGTCGTCTAGATACGGTAAAGCGAATTCTTGCTGTCCCCGCAACACTTTATCCATGAGACTTGAAAAACAGTATGGCGCGTTCTTCAAACCAAAACTCAACACTTTAGGACGGAATGTTCCCATTGGTGAAATGAACGCCGCATACCTACTAGCCTCTTCTGTAAGTGGAACCTGCCAATAACCCCTGACAAGATCTAGGGTGGAAATAAACTGAGCGCTACTAACTTTCTCAAGGCGCTCCTCGATGTTAGGGATCGGATAAATTTGATCCTTAGTGATGGAATTAAGCCTGCGGTAGTCGACGCAAGGACGAGGTTCCTTGCCCGGTACCTCAACTAAAATCAAAGGGGAGGTATAATCACTCTCACCTGCCTCAATAACACCGAGCTGTAGCATTTTCTTTACCTCAGCCTCCATAATATCGCTCTGGCGGGGTGACACCCGATACGCCTTGGATCGTACTGGCTCTGTGGAGGTAAGTTCTATATCATGAGTAAGTACCGAAGTCCTACCAGGCCTCTCAGAGAACAGACCTTGAAACTCTTGTAATAGCTGGTGTAGTTCGGTTTTCTGCTCAGGCGACAGCGGTGCTTTACTGATAAGGTCACTAATGACTTGACCGGTGTCTTCCCTGTTCGTCACTGAGCCTAGTCCCGGAAGCTCGATCGGAAGCTCTTCAGGAACGTTTACCATCATGCACACCACTGCTTCCCTTTGTCTATAAGGTTTGAGCAGATTACAGTGGTAAACTTGCTGTGCTTTCCGCTTTCCTGGCAGACTTACCACGTAGTTAACGTCCGACAGTTTCTGAACAATTCGTGCTGGGCCCTCCCACTGCACGTCTAGTTTGTTGTTTAGCGATGTGCGCAATATCATGACCTCATCGCCAACCTCAAAACGACGGGCCCTGGCTGTCCGATCATAATAAACCTTGGCCCTCTGCTGGGCCTTTGCCATTGCTTCACCTGACAACTCCTGTGCCCTTCTTAAGCGTTCGAGGAGCTTAAGTACGTACTCCACCACGACTGGGTCGTCGCCCCTACCTTCCCATGATTCTCGAAGCATGCGAAGCGGAGATCGAAGCGAGCGACCGTACACCAGTTCAGCTGGCGAAAACCCCGTAGCCGCATGCGGCGCGGTCCTTAAAGCAAACATCACCCCAGGCAGACACAGCTCCCAGTCAGTTCGATGTTCAAAACACAACGCTCTCAACACGCGCTTCATGACGGAGTGGAGCTTCTCAACGGAATTCGACTGTGGGTGGTACACGGAGCTGTGTAACAGCTTTACCCCACACCTTTCGAGAAAAGTTGTCGTCAAAGCGCTAGTAAACACTGTGCCCTGATCTGATTGAATTTCTGCAGGAAAACCAACTCGCGCAAATATGGACAGTAGTGCATTAACTATCTCAACTGAGCTGAGTTCTTTAAGCGGCACTGCTTCAGGGAACTTTGTCGCTGGGCAGATCACAGTCAAAATGTGTCTGTACCCCGTGGCTGTTACCGGCAGAGGTCCCACAGTATCAATAACGAGCCGTCTAAAAGGCTCCGTAATGATAGGTACCAATTTCAACGGCGCCCTCGATTTGTCCCCTGGTTTGCCCACCCGCTGACAAGTGTCACATGTCCTCACGAAATGGTCTGCGTCCCGAAAACACCCTGGCCAATAGTACTCTTGCAAGAGACGGTCCTTAGTTTTCTTAACTCCTAGGTGTCCGGACCACGAACCCCCATGCGACAAGCGCAACAGATCCTGACGATAGCATTGAGGCACGACCAGCTGATCGAACTCCACTCCTCTTCGGTCTAGATACTTCCGGTACAGGACTCCACCTCTTTCCACAAAACGCGCAGTTTTCCTGGCGATACCTTCTTTGACATTGCAGCGCACGTTTTCCAGGCTGCCATCCTTTTTTTGCTCGGCTATCAAAGCCGTCCGGCTGACTTTTAGCAACCTATCAAGTCCGTCTGACGTAGGCGCGATGAGCAAATCAGTAGATAGCTCTTCTAACTTTCCCGTGTCGGGCGTTTCCTCTCCAGTATCTGGCGCCTTTAACGTTACAGACTCAAGTTTATTCAGTTCGGGCGTGCTCGGAATATCAGCTTGCTGCGCCTCTGACCCTTTTTCGTTGTTTGATAACGTCGGCCCCGCAACTACCGCCTTTGCAGCGAGCTCCCGAACCTTCGATCTGGTTAAGGCCTGAACACTAGCTTCACCAAACAAAAGCCCCTTCTCGCGCAGGAGGTGATCGGACCTGTTTGAAAATAGGTACGGGTACTGGGGTGGCAGCATAGATGACACTGCCGCCTCCGTCTCAAGCGCTCCGAAAGGTCCTTCAATACGCACTTTTGCTACTGGCAGACACACGCTATGAGCTTCCACGGCTTGCTTGATCCATGCGCACTCGCCCGTGAACATATGGGGTTCTACGTAAGACGGGTGAACTATATCCATCGTAGCTGCGGAATCGCGAAGCACCCGGCACTCTTTCCCGTTCACGAGGAGGTCTCGCATGTAAGGCTCGAGAAGCTTCATGTTCTCGTCAGTGCTGCCTATTGAAAAAAACACAACTTTTGGTGTTGTTTCCGGACACTGCGCCGAAAAGTGACCCGGCTTCTGGCACGTATAACAAACGCCCGCTCGCCTCATCTCGAACCGCTTTCTGCGTTTGGCTGCCGCCGTCTCTTTACGTCTGGTCGGACTGCTTTCACTCGCATCCGCACTACGCGTGTCCCCCTTTAATCTCATGGTCGTGAACTTCGGCCACTCAAACTTCGAGCCAAATTCACCCTTTTGACCGTCCTTAGCTCCGCGAGCTCGACGCGTCACAAACTCCTCGGCTAGCTCAGCGGCTCTAGCCACCGTACTCACGTCTGGCCTATCCAAGACCCAGTATCGCACGTTCTCCGGTAACCGACTATAAAACTGTTCTAGCCCGAAGCACTGCAGAACTTTATCGTGGTCACCAAACGCTTTCTCTTCTTTGAGCCACTCCTGCATGTTCGACATAAGCCTATACGCAAACTCTGTATAAGACTCACTTTTGCCTTTCTCATTTTCCCGAAACTTCCGACGGAACGCCTCCGCAGACAGCCGGTACTTTTTTAGCAGACTCGATTTTACTTTGTCGAAATCCTCTGCCTCCTCTCTATCCAAGCGAGCGACTACGTCGGCCGCCTCGCCGGGTAACAAAGTGAGCAAGCGCTGTGGCCACGTTTCCCGAGAGAACCCCTGCTTCTCGCACGTTCGCTCAAAGTTAACCAGGAACAAACCAATGTCCTCTCCAAGCTTAAACGGCCGCATCAGGTCAGTCATTTTGAACAATACGCGTTCTCCTGCACCGTGTGCCTGACTTCCATTACGAGCGCGTTCCATTTCTACCTCAAGACGCTTCATTTCCAAAGCGTGTTGACGGTCACGCTCTTGTTGCTCTCGCTCTTTCTGTTCTTTACGTTCACGCTCTTCTTTTTCTTTTGCAGTCTCCCTCTCTTCAATAGTCTCAAGGCATTCCGACAGCTCGTCATCCTCAGCCTCTAACTCAAGAATAGCCTTTAGCAGTTCTGGTTTTCTGAGTTTGTCTGAGACATCCAGACCCAACTCTCTTGCAAGCTCCAACAATTTCGGTTTGCGCAACGACTTCAAATCCATGGCTGCTCTGAATGCTGCTTTCTCTACTGCTTACTATTGTCTTGCCGCAAACTAACCCGGCAGCAACGACAACCACAATTACCAGCTCTGTTTCTGACACTAACAAAAGCCTGGCAAAGCTCAGAAGAAGAAAGTCCCGCACTCACCAAACCTCGCAGGCAGGAATTCCGCGCAGTCGTTCCGCTGCAGGCAACCAGTCGTCACACAGGGCTCGTTGCACTGCTCCCGGATCGTCGTTGAGCTGCTCAGCATACTGTCAACTGCATCTCTTTGCTGCTGGCCTCCGTTGTCGCGATCTCGCCGCTGGCAGACCGTTGTTTGAAGTCGTAGGCGATCTCACCGCTGCCAACCAGATGTTTGGATCGGACCGCTGGTACGATCTGTTGGGAACTCGGCGCTGACGCCCGTGGTTGTACCTGGGTCGCAAGCCCCAAGGGTAGCGTTGGCCTGGCGGCCTGGGGTACAACTGTAAGCATCCGAAGGTCCCGGCAAAGCATGAGTCGACTAGTAACAACGAAACAACTTGTTTATTTTAACATCGCAAAGAGTTGGTGGTCAGGTTTGACCGAAGTAGAGAGACGGGAGAGCACTTCACTCAACAGAAGAAATCGGAGCCCTCCTTTTGGCGTCCGGGGGCAGCTGTTTTTATACTCTCGCAGTTGAGGGCAAGAAGGAACCCCTCAAAAGACGAGCACGTGAATGTACAATGGGCTAATGGTGACGCACACTGTCGTAGCGATGCCGTAGCACCATGTCGAGCACGATCTCGTAGCACCCCGTCGTGGCGCTGCGCACGATCTCGTAGCATCCTGTCGTGGCGCTGCGCACGATCTCGTAGCATCCTGTCGTGGCGCTGCGCACGATCTCGTAGCACCCTGTCGTGGCGCTGCCGGTCGGACACAATGACTGAAACGAGAGGATGGTCCCTGCTTTGGCATCGCCTGTTTCGGGCATAATGACTGGAACGAGATCCCTGCTTTGGCATCGCCTGTTTCGGGCCCAATAACTGGAATGAGATCCCTGCTTTGGCATCGCCTGTTTCGGGCACAATGACTGGAACGAGATCCCTGCTTTGGCATCGCCTGTTTCGGGCCCAATAACTGGAATGAGATCCCTGCTTTGGCATCGCCTGTTTCGGGCACAATGACTGGAATGCGAGGAGGATCCCTAGGCGGTCGCATCGCCGCAGACGCGCCTGGAAACACCTGGCGATGAGTGTTGCGGCGACGACGATCGGGCCAAAATGTCTGCCGCCCCGCCGCAGTCGCGCCGGCAAAACCACGTGTCGCAGGCGAAACGCAACAGTTGTTAAAGGGATAGACAACCGCTCCGAACATGAATCGAGAAAACACGGCTGATGGAAAGATTGTATATCGTATTGGCTCAAACGAGCCCTGTTTTTCTCATTAAACATGGATTTATATTTTTAACGCTTCATTAAAATGTCGAGAAAGATGACCTTTGGCGCCCCACGCGACAAGAACATTAAGATGATTAAGTGGCCTATCACGTGACCTTCTACTAGTTTACGCGGTTCCTGGTCTTTTTCTTTTGTTCTTTTCTTTTAAATTGAACCGCAGTACAACTTCCAGAGTTATAAGTTTTTTCTGACTTACAGTCAGCAGATAACCCTTCGCCTGTAGTGAGTAGAAAAGTGCCACTGCCTTTGCTTGACGTTTTCGATTAGTTGGCTTGGCTCGTCTATCGACAGAATAACGGCGCTGGGGGTCAGCTAGCCATGATGTCGCCATGTAATTGGGCGGAAAACGCGGTACAAATATAAGACCAGCTTTTTATTTTAAAGAGTAGCCTAAAAGGTCGAAGTATAGGTAGGTTAACCACAGTTGCACTCACTTCTGTGAAAGCAGATTGATGGACGGCTTTAATAATTGCAAGCCGGGCTATCGGCATCACACTCACTTCCCAGCGTTGCTGGAGGAGGGACTCTTTTATCTAGAGGCTGCTCTGATCGAAAGATTCTGCTTACAAGATATCCACGTGGTTTTGGAAGTAACCACTGTAGGTGTAAACACTGCCGAGGGTGAGCTTTTTGTTGCGCCATAAAAGAACTGGGTCCTCAAATATCGGTTGTCAGTCCTTTTAACTAAACCTACTGGGTGTTCGGGTAATTGGCTCTTGGCTATTTTACGTTTTTGACGTTATAACTCTATCGACTTTTTTCCCGTTCGTTTAAGCTCGTGTGCAGCGCCTACCAATTAATTTTTATCTCAGAACGAGCGGTGACATCGCAGCACGCCAAAGGCACGGCCTTAGAGATTATAGGGCGACGCGCTGTCGCAATAACGGAACTGTTTCAATCTCCAAGGTCATACAAAGCCCTTGTATGACCTCCGAGTACTATAAAGTACAGCGCTTAGTAAAAGTATGTTCCTTGCATCACATTTGCATTCCAGCGGGACTCTGCCGTCGCGAAGCAACCCTGCTTTGTCGAATATGGCTAGGGGTGGCCTTCACTAAGTCTTTTGCATTCCGAATCGGATGGGCCGACGGCGCCTCGTGTGATGACTGTGGTAGCGAGGAGACTCTTCTACACCTTCTCTGTGACTGTCCTCGCTACAATTTACAGAGATGATCGCTCGCAATCGCGATAGCGTGCTCTGACAAAAGACCTCTAACAGTAACTTATTTTACAATGCCGACGTCACAAGCCATCGCAGCGGAGGGCGACGAGGGCATTGTTGCAGTTTTTAAGGGCAATAGAACTAGACAAGTGACTGTAGCCTGAACTGATGTTTATAGTGCTGCAAGTGCTACTGCGCTTTGCGGTGACGGTATGCGGTGACAGTGACTGACTGTGATTTTATGTCTATGCTCCTTTCTTTATATCTAGTTTGCTATCACTTTACCTCCCCTCCCATCACTCCCCAGCGTAGGGTAGCAAACCGGATCTCCCAACCTGGTTAACCTCCCTCTCCCTCCCTCCCTCTTTCCCTCCCTCCCTCCCTCCCTCCCTCCCTCCCTCTCTCTCGCACCGTCACTTCTGGACACCTTTTCCTTTTATTATAACACGGAAGTGCTCCTGAATTAAGTCTTCCCTCCTCAAGTTCCCGAGGGAGCTGCGGATGGAACGCCAGGTCTGCCTGTAGATACATTTAAATAAGCTTCACGAAGTCGGGTCGAATCCAATTGAAGGGCCCAAGTGCAGTGTATCAGGGAGCGTCGGGGCGGAGTGACTCATCCCGGACTGCGAGAAGGGCCGAGGGTAGGTGTGTGGTTGACTCACAGGACCAGCATGGGCGAAATGGGTCACTCGAATTTCTGGTACTACCTGGTCGTGTCGAATTCGCGGAACGCTGATCTATTCCGATGCTAATCCACGTTCATTGCCATTACTAAGGGTGGCATCGCTTGGGGCTTCCGATGACAAGGGGTATTCATTTTTTCACTAATCTCCATATAGCTTCTAGAGCGAGAGAGAGGGGGGTAGGGAGGGAAGTGACTAGGGTAAGTCAGTGAGAGTGTGTCACCCCTATGTGTCACCCGTAGGCTTCCTCTCAGACATTTCTGAAGGATATGGATGGCTATACCGGAAATGAAAACCGGAACGGGGAGGGGAGGGGGGCGGCACTCGTATTGAGAAATTTTTGGATGGTTGCCGTTGCAGGTACTCATCAATCAAGCCAACAACTCGGCAATGCACGCAACGGCGGTTCAACATCACTTCAACCTCGATTCAAACTTGGTTCAACAACATCGGGAAAAGGACCACTCGTACACGCGCTTAGCCCTCGCGGGCGTCGAATGCGCCAAGAATTTCCAACGCCCTTCGGCATGGCAAGCTCGAACGTGTGAGGCACGTTGTTATCGTGGCCCTCAAGCCTTGGTTCAACGTCGGAGTGCGCTCTCTTAGTTATCTGAGAAGTCAGGAATTGCGTGAGACGGAGTTAATTGGCGTCGCCTGACTATGCTGCTACTATTTACCGAAGCACATGAGAACGAAAGTTCACTCGGCCTTCCTATCGCTTTCTTTAGGTCTCGCTCGAAGTGGTGGTGGCTCGCAAAGAACGATCGCGGAAGGCGTCGCGTGAACGACGCCCTTCTATGTGAAATGCGTCAACGTCGTCATTATCAAGTGCACTTCACATTTCTATCTACCTCTCGCTTTTTTTTTTATTAAGTGGAAGTGCTTTATTTTTTTTTTTTTTCACATAATCATGGTTATACAAATATCTGGACCGCTAGCCAGGGCAGGCTAGTTTCCGGTCCAGTGTCAAATTATAACGGACAGGCCAGGTGCAGATTTTAACAGCAGATCGAGTATTCCGGAACAGGTCATGAGTTATACAGACAAGATTTTCCTTTTTCGTTCTTTTTGTCATTGCACTCTGCGCCCAGGACAGCCGACTCCCTGTCCCTTTCACTGTCAACGGCCGGTTGATCCCTTGCTTCGTTATCTTTCATTTCAGTCTCTTGGTTATGCAATGCCTGTTTTCTTTGTTGTTGTTTTTTTCCTCTTAACTTCAAGGGGGCAATTTCTTTCCTTGAATGTCGCCATATCTTGCCATGGTCAAGATGACAGCTGCCACCTGCTCTTGCTCGCGTCACCCTCTCGCAGTTCGTTTCTTCCTGTCTCCTGAATAGTTTCTCGCTAATGACATCTTCGAATGGTAACTGAAGAGCGTTACGGCAATGCCAAGATGGTATGCTCTAATATTGTGGGATGACGCAAGACCGCATTCCCGCTGAATTACGATAATAATTGGGCCGTAATAGCAATACTTAAGCTTCGTTAATTATCACCGCTTGAAGCCAGCATCATTCTCGCAGTATAAAACATATAGTTTCTCTCCTGCACAACAAAGGTACAGTTACAATCGTACTTCACCCTAACACGCCTCGAGCGCTTTTTTTTCTTCTCCTGCGGACGGTAGCGAAAATTTGCGGCTGGGAAACTTTGATCTTTGCTAGCTTAATGCGTCTTTCCTCCAAAGCATTTAATGTTCGCCCCTCACAATCTGAAATTCGTTAAGTTGGGATGCTATAAATGTGTTTTCATTCTTAGGTTTAAGCTTGACGGTGGCTGTGTGCGGCAGTGCTGGGGCGCACTGGAACGACCGGTAGAAGATTCCGTAAGTTGGACAGCTGGAAACTTGGCAGTGAGCTCGATCACTCACCATGGGTAGTACGTGCAGAGGACTGGACCAGCTGGACAATCGCCCGTTATCAGAACTAAAGGCTTTAGGTCAACACTCCCAAAGGACATCCGCGCTGAAGGCCTTAAGTACTCGCGTTATTAAGGTTCCTGCGGTCTACGAGGCTAAACGATAGACTTTAAGAACGCCGCCCCCTGCCGCTCTGTAGTGTACGCGGTTTGTTCGTGCTCGGTCGTCTCTCTTTCTCTCTCTGTCTCGCCCTTCAACTCCCTTTCTCTTTTCACCCCCCTTAATCATTCCACCCGTGCAGGGTAGCCAACCGGAACTACCTCTGGTTAACCTCCCTGCCTTTCTATGCATCCTTCTCTCTCTCTCTCGGCAATTTGCTACAGTTTCGTTAAGCACGTGACCGTTTTTTCTTAATAATATCGGTGGTTCAATTACACTGTATCCTAGCCTGTAAACGTTTACTTTCCCAAGCACATTATTGCGTTATTCCGACCACACAGATAAATCCTGCCGTTTAGAGTATATATGCGCTTCTCACAAAATTTAAGGGTCATGCCGACATTGCATGACCTAAAAGTATCCTCACATATGTTTTGTAATTAGAGAAATGTGTTAATAACTTTTCTTTGTTACAGTGTCATAAGGATATTTGACTGGTAGAAATTAGAGGCCGAGAGAGCCTAATCATTGTTTTTTACAGATAAATCATCAATGGCAAGTTACAGCTTCGAGATGGTCGACTGAAGCTGCAATGACGAAGTTCGGACCACTCCTTGCTCCGCCCATCATGTCAAGGTAAACTTGCACCTACCATGCTGGCTGAGAAGACGACACTAGTGCCAAATTTTCCCCTCGCAATTTTGGTTGCGAACTTCGACGAATAATTAAACGGCACTAACAAAGACGAGGTCTGGGGAGTATTAGAGGTATTAGAGGCAAAGATAATAATAATAATAATAATAATAATAATAATAATAATAATAATAATAATAATAATAATAATAATAATAATAATAATAATAATAATAATAATAATAATAATGTTTATTTCCCATCAAGCAAGATGGAGGAGGCTGCAGGTAAAAGCTGCACGAACAAACGGCAGCTTGACAGGAGCCCGCAGCCCCCTCTACAAGGCGGCAGCAATAGGGTTACAGGAAAGAACATCGAAAACATACATAGGCACCGAAATGGGCACTGGGAATGAACACAAAAATTATCCAGTGAGAAAGAATTATCCAATAACGCGGACGCGCGTCCGCGCACTTAACTATCAAAGCAATGAACCAATTAAAACTCGGACCAAGACCTTAATTGATTGATGGGAAACCGTCCGTGCACTCTCTTACTCGCGTCGCGTCTTGGCACATGGCTTCTCTCCGAGAATTGCGGCTGATGCATTCGCTGCTGGCACACAGCATACACGTGACCTTTCGCAGCTGTCCCTCTCCCAATCACGACTGCAACTCGAGCTTGGGGGAAAAAAAAATTGAAAGCCTGCGACGAATGATGATCCTGTGCATTCCATTGTAACAAACAAACAAACCGCGACGCGATAAACGTCGGCGTGGGTGGCACGTGGGGCCCCTTTGTAGCATAGGTCTTTATTTTTTTTTTTTTTGACAAACTGCTGCGACTGTTTGTGTGAAAAAGTATGCGCATAGCTTTCCTTAGCATAAAAATACGGCGACATATTATAGTGAAGATGAATGCCATGGACCTTTTCGCGGCGCCGGAGACACCTGCCTCAGGTTTATTTTTCTTTTCCAGAACTCTACAGCAGCCGCACATGCCAGTGTCGAACACGTGCTTCCTTTGGAGGAGGAGGAGGAGGAGGTGGTGAAATAAAGAGAGAAGGCAGGGACGTTAACAAGAAATGCGTCTGGTTGGCTACTGTACTCTGGGGGACGGGAAAGACGGAATAGAAAGATAAGATAGAGGGAGGGAGGGGGAGGGGGACGAGAGCCGCGGCGAGTTCACGCACGCACGCGGAGCGCCTTGCTTCCGCTGGATTATTTAAGTACAGTCGCGATCAATTGAAGGTGATCGCTCGAGCGGCGACTGAAACTAGGAGCAGCGCCACATTACGTCATCGCCGTCAGCCGAGAGGGAAGCATCAGATAGCTCCCCTCTCTCTCTTTTGCTGTTCCCCGAGCAGCTGTCACTCCCGTCGCCCTTCACGAGACAACCTGTGAATTCATTTGGATTACCTTATCAGCTTTTGCACAGAGGCGTCATTGTTAGCCAAGATATGCATGAGACATCGACGCACACACATCATTGCCATGAAAGGGAAACAAACAAAAATGTTGCGAGTTAGTCTTGGGGGTGACGGTTGCAGCCTGGAAGAGCATAAAAGGGGAAGAAGGCAGCGAAATTTTATCTTCGCTGTTCCGAAATCGGCCGCTATGCTGCTTGGAAGGCCCGCCGGTCGATGCTCACGCGATCACCTTCAAATTGATCGCGACTGTACAACAAGCAGGTGCCTGCCATGGTCTGGTGTCGAACGTGGCCTCTTCGCTACGTGATGCATAGCCTCCAAGACCTGACGGTGAACCTGCAGGTGCCACCCCATCTCAAAGGCCATGGGCGGTGATGCCGCGCAGAACACCAATGTTGCTCGCTTCTGCTGCGAAAAAAGAAAATAAGAAGAAAGCTTGATAAGCATTTGCTGAAGACGAGTTGCTTGTCAGTCCAGAAGGAATACATTGTGGTCTAAATGAATGAGACTAAACCTGGCAACGTTACAGGACATTTCTTGCCACAGAAACAACCTTATTGCGCTAGAGTTAACAAATATGTGACGTCATAGTGGAGCTGAGGTTTGAGCGCGGTATGCCCTTCAATTACTTTGCTCGAACGCAACCTTCTTACTTCCGACTGAAATACAAACATAGTTTCAAAGAAATTCTGTACCTGTCTCGACTGATTCGCGGTTTCTTCGGCAGCGTTCCTTTTAACACACTGTGAAGGAATGACGCGAGACAGTAAATCTGTTAAAACGTGCCCGCCCGACATCGTCGCGTGTCAACGACAATAAGGCGAGCAGACCGGACTCGGCGTCTCATGACGAACTTTTGCGCGCCAGCGCTATGTAAAGGAGAACGAGGGTGGAGCTAGCGTCGATTAAATTGATCTAAGCACGCGATGACGCTGTCGCTTTCGCAACCCACCCTTCTCTTCAAACGTGCACGGTCATCACAGTCATCGTGCCTTGGGACATTCCCGAACACAAGTCGGCATACTAACTCACGATTCACACTCATTTCAGTCTACAGTGTGAGAACTAGAGAGACGAATGGTGCGAGTTGACGGGAGTATGAATGTGAGTGAGTGTACAGGTGAGTGTCAGTAGGCGAGTGCGAGGTTAGCGCCGGTGAATGCGAGTGGGGCGCCAGCTCGAGCAGACGCGAGCGGAAGCATGGCCTCCGAGAGCTCGATCTCGGAGGCCGTGCTGTAAGTCAGCGAGTGTGAGTAGACTTGAGTATGAAGGGAAAGTGAGTGAGCGCAGATGACTGGTGAGTTGACATCAGTACGAACACGAGCGAACGCCAACGAGAAGGTGAGCAGGTGCGCGTACATATGTACGTGATCGAGTTGGTATCGCAAGCGTGAGCGGACGTGAAGATGAGCCTGATTGAGGGCCATTGAGGTGAACAAGGGCTGGTAGAAACGCGGAGTGAGTTCCGATGAGTGTGAGTGGGCGTGATTGTTAGCGTGAGTGAGTGTTCACTTGTTCTGAGGACCCTACGAAGCGGGCTCATGCGCTGTAGGCCCAGCTCTAGGCAACATTTTCGGAGTATTGAAGATTTCAGAGTATTTAAAGGCCTACGGTCGGGCCTTTTTTTTTGTCTGTGAGAACTGCGAGCCTGTGGCCTTGCGTTGGTCTGTCACTTTCTGATGACCAATATTTTAGGCTTTAGATCTGTCGTCGGTATATTCTTTTCTTCATTCTTTGTTTGAAACTTTTGTTTGTTGAAACTTTTGTTTTGTTGAAACTTTTGAACGTCTGTCACTTGAGAGGAAAGGAGTAGTAGCCAGCGCGGCGTAGAGGCACCAACTTCTCCTTAAATAAATTAAGAAAACTTGAAACTATATGGACCACAGTAGACAAAAAAAAAACAAGACAAGAAAAACAAATTGTAGGGTTTGACGTGCCGAAACAACACATTGGGTTACGGTGAATGCCGTAGCGGGGGACTCCGCATTAATTTCGACCACCTGGGTTTCGTTAACGTTAAACAAATCTAAGGACACAGACATTTTTGCGGCGTCTCTTGCACCTTGATGCTTTTTTATTCTTTTCCTTCCTCCTTTTTTTTTATTTGTTTCTTTTTGGTCATTGAGCAGCTTGGCGAACGTTAACTGGGGCACCCTATTTAACCAAACGGACATGTCTATCAGATGGAAAAGGCGCCTACGAGTAGGCTGTGTAGACAATTCGCGATTATTCATTTTCTTAGCCGCTCGCGCATGCGCGGTTCGAACCGGACTCTCGCAGTTCGAGGCCCCCCTCGACACCTCGGCGCCGTCTGCCGGTGGCGCGATGTTCATACCTTTCCTCCTTTAAACGAGAAACTCTAGATAGAGATGGCCGCTTCGGGGAATATAAACGAACACAAAAGTACAGCAGCGTGCACAGGATTGCCGGCTACGCATTTCGTTGTTGCCTCGAATCTTCTCTGCTCTTCTGTCTTTTTTTTTTCTGTCTCTCCCTCTATTCGTTTCCTCCTTCGTTTATCTGCGCGCGGGGTGCAAGCGGATTTGGTCGCTGCCTCGGCATCGACGCTTCTTGGCGTCTTCTGCTGCTTTTGCCGGTGAATGGCGACCGCGCGCTTTCTCAATCTCCCAACAGCAACTTCTCCCGCGAGGCGTCACCATTTTCTTTTTATTTCTTCCTTTCGTTCTTGCTTGCCCCCTTGTTTCCTTTCTCTTTAAAGTTTTTTTTTTTTTTTAAAGGCTGTCCTTGGGTCTTTCGCGAGCGCTCTCGAATTTCTCGCGATATGTCGTCGCGACAATCCTCCTCCCATTTTACATCGCCGATCCATCGGTTTTCGGTCGGGAAGCGGTTTCTTCGCCGCAGTCGTCGATGTAGAACAGGACACCGCGAGTTCTCGTTACACTCGAGCGTTTCTTTTTCTCCTCCTCCCTTTCTTGTAGTTCATATATTCACATTCTTCTTGGCCTTTCTTCTTCGCACCTCGCGCACTCCTTCTTCTCCTTCACAACTTGTCATTCTTAGTGCTTCTTCTTCACATCTTCGCCATTACGCCAACCTTTTTCGCAACTTCACATTAACTGGGCTAGAACTAAGGGCTCCGCCCTACGAGGACGACGCCCCACCTCATTAACAAGAAACATTGTTTCTCTCTCTCTCTCTCTCTTCGCATTCGTCTTCTTCTTGGTTATCTTCACATACTTCATTCTTCACATCATATTCTCCTTCTACTTCCTCTGCATCTTTCTTCACTGCTTGAGAACCTTCTTTTTTCTTTAGATCCTCTGGCTTCGTGTTCATTCTTCTTCACAGCTTCCCATTCTTCTTTTCTTTTTCTCTTCCTTTCTTCCTTTCTTTCTTTTTTTCTTCTTTTACGCGAGGTCGGCTGCACGCAGTCGGAAAGCGATAAGAGAGACTACGCCGTGCGAAACGGGTGTGTGTGTGTGTGTGTGCCGGGCGACGGCGCATCCTGCAGAGTTTTTATGGCCCGGCCGGTGCGTACCTGTCGGCCCTTTCCGGTCCGCGTGTGTGTGCATTGCAGGCGTGTCTGTGCGTGCGTACGTGCGTGCCGAACTGGCAGGCTCGTAAAAGGAAGCGCCGACAATAGAGCGGGAAGTGCCGGAACCGAGAGGAGCTGTACGTTTGAGAAGCGACTTCGCGCAGTGTATAGTGCTGGCAGAGAGGGTGTATACTGACGCTGCAGTGTGTCTATCTGAACGGCTGTTATAGGGCTGGAACGAAGATCGACTGAGGCAGCTTTATTTTCCCGAATGAAGGTATCGGCCAAGTGATCGAAACTGTAGCAGTCAACTTGCGATACCTCTGTTTTGCCACGCCGTGAGGCTGTCCTCAAGAAAATGTATTGCGTGTGTGTCTGGTGAAATGTTAATGCTCTTTCACAATAAGCTCTATCCCGTTTTTCTCAGAGTTTGTTTGTGAATTTCCTTCTGGGCACGTGATGTGTTTCGAAAGGGAATTTGGCCAAAGTGTGTATGGTTGGCACACGACGTGAGAGTCTCTTTTGTGTTTAAAACGGGCTCCTGATTTGTGCACATGAGAATTTCTGTTCAGGGGTTGATTTCTCTCGTTGTGGGTAATGCGCTTTAGAGAAAATGCCGCCGAACTGTGCAGTATTAATTTTGCAAGAAAAAAGGCAAACAAACAATAAAAGGAAAATGAATTTTTAAACAATTGGAGGACGCTTAAGCTTCGCCTTTAAGAGTGGAACGCGATAGCATTCAAAGATCCCCGACTGCTTCTCACGCTTCCCGGCAGCTGCAGCTTACGTAACCGCAATGTTTACTTGGAAACGCTGGCGGTGAACGATATGTACGAACTCGAGCTTTCTGGTAGAAACGCGACCTCTTGCGTGGGCCTACCCCGGAGGAAGTACACAGCCGCCCCGGAATAATGCATCACTTTTCAGGTTTGAGCTCTGTTTTGTTTCGCAATTTTAATGTTTAAGTCCGACAATATTTAACATAGACGGCAATCCCTGTCGGTGTTTTGTGTCATGACATTTGTTTGTGGGCTGTCACTCTCAAAATTCCAAGGAGTAACTTTGTCAAGCGTGTAAGACAAGGTATGAACAGCTTTAGTGATAGAGTGGTGCGGCAATATGACCCGCATATACCGCATGTCGTATAGGAAGGCGTTGCACATACATATACCAAACTGCATACGAAAAATTTTCGCTCACGGACAACTCCGCCGACACCGGATTTTCTGCGACACGACCCTATCGTGTTAAAAAGCTTGGAGACTTTTCGTCGCCCGGTTTTTTATCAAGCAGCTGCGCCACAACTATAGGATACGAGCGTCTGACCTCTACAGCACAAACCCAGTACCTTAGCACAACACCACGTCGTAACGCGGCAGTTACTGCGTGTTTTACCTGGTTACTATCAATGTGCACTGTTCACGCCGCGCCTTATCTTTTGCGCATTGAAAATACGAGTGAACTTTCGCAGTCTACGGCTATAGGAACTAGAATATTGGCTGCCACCTTAAAGAGCAGTGCTGTCGGCGCTCATGGTTTGTTGGACGCGGAGAAGACATTGTGGGAAGGAAACACTTTGCTTAAAGCCACAGTGGCCACAACTGAAGATAATTTTTTCATTGTCGGAATTGTTTATGCTTGAGATCAGATGGGCCGATCACTAACTTGGCCGGTTCATTTGGTCTAATCCGTATTCGAAGGGAATAATATCAGCTCTAACTCGGCGCTAGTGATTGCCGAAGGCAGAAGTTCGTGCATTTGAGCTTCAAGGAGCCCATTTCAATTCATTTTGAGTGAAAATAAAATAAATGGGAATTGCGACATTGCCGCAGCTGCGGTTACGCCGGGACAGTTTTCATCGTGCTAGAACGATTATACCGCCACGGTTTCTGAATTAAAAGATGTTTAATAAAATTCGTAGGTTAGTTGTCTGTAAATTCAGTGCTAAGCTGTGCAAGCTTGTGAAGCATAGTTGTTCATAAAATTAAATACAGAACTTGGTGAAGTTACAGTATGCAACGAGACCTCATGGTACCTTCAGGTTACTGGAACTAGCTTAGTATAGTTTGTCGATGAAGCAAACTTTGAGCGTATTCTAAAGTGAATGGCTGTTGTCAAGTTAATTCTTAAACTCGTTGTGACGTTGCTAATATAAGGAACCCCATGCAAAGTCTGCTTAGTTCACTACCAGAAAAACCTTATATTTATTCTAATGTGAAAACCTGTTCTGAAGCTAATGCTGAAACACACCTTGACTTTACCCCTAAGGTATACTGAACACAAAGTCTGCTCAGCTATCCACCAAGAAAGCCTTGTGTGCATTCTCAAGCGAATGCCTGTTGTGAAGCTATTGCTGAAACACATCTTGAGTTTACCCATAACGCCTCACACATGAAGCCTGCTCAGTTCTCCATAAGAAAAGCTTTGTTGTGTATCTGCATAGTAACATCTGTTGTGAAGATAATGCTGTAACATATCTTGTATTGAGTTTCTTATGGATTTCTGATTACTCATGAGCAGCGAATTAGGAGCGCAGCAGAAATAAGAAGAGAAAGCATTTTCATAAGTGTAGCCCTGTTTGCTTGGAAAACAAACAAAAAACATACCATATTAACGCCATTAATGCAACATTGGTGCAAATAACAGATAGCCTACTTCATTTGCGTAAAGTGCTTCGGCAATTGCTCTTTCCTTTGGGAAGGTTTTGTTAACAGTTAGTGAATCTCAGGAAAGCATATTGACACGTGTACTTCCGCGTACACGTGTACGTGTACGCGGAATTAGTGTACATTATTTTACCTAAAGAAGTGAACCAAAGTACGCATATATATAATGATAAAAATAAATCAGTGTATAATAGTGGAATCTGTCCCAGCAAGCGCCGCATATATGGGCTGCACGTTACAGACGTTCAAACCTCCCCAATTCAGATCATCAACTCACTCACTTCCCGGTTCGACATCCTTTTTTTTTTCCCGTAGCACCGATTGCGCTCCTCGGCTTCCGACAGTGAGAGGAGCCGTCTTTCTGTATTTATGTCCTTGTGCGGAAGGCCGACAGCGATAAAGTACCGATAAGTCCCGTCAGCGCAGCTGATATCGCCCACGGAGCAGTCTTTAAAGCTTCCGACACAGGCGGCACAGATGCACCGCCTCGAAGGTGCATACTAACCTGCAACGCGTATCCTTGGAATGTGTTGGTACGAGCCAAACTTGGGGGTAGATCTGCGCCTCCTTAGAGGACTTGATGTAGACCGTCTGCAGACCAGCCGGCAGGGCTTGTCCATAGACCTACAGAACGCCGATAAAAAGTGTAAAACAATCCATAAAGAGTCGATAGAGAGTCTATGGAAATTTGCGTACAGACATTCATTACGTGACAAGAGAGAGAAAGTGGAAGACCATAAGTGCTTAGACTGTCTGTGGACCAGTCTGTATGCTTTTTTTTAAATAGACAGTAAGCAAGTGCATGGTCAGAAGTCCTTGGACTGTCTATAAACTACTCTGTACAATTTGTTTATGCACAGTATATGCAATTTGTTCATAGACACTCTGCCAACAATATAAACAAGTGTGAACGGACTTTTTGTGGACCGTCTAAAGAAGATTTCGCAAAGGTTGGATCAGCCAGTTTGGCTAAGCGATCGTTTGGCACTCCGTCTCATTTCGGAGCAATCCTGGAATGGTTGTATACGGGCTCCATTTTTCGATAGACCTGTCGCTTAATCTAGAAAGGCGAGCGCCTGCCAACGTATGCGGCCGCTTCCTTCTTTCGTCGCCCGCCTTGCCACCAGCTTTCCAGTATGCACTCGGTCGCTCTGCTATTCCTCTCGTGCGCCCCTGCTTTGGACCATTTCGAGACCGCCGCCATATAGCGTACGCAGCAGCGCCTTCAGTGTTCGCGGAGTGTGCCCATTATTTTATCTCTGCCCGCTCTGCGCCGGCGAGCAGCCTTGAAGTGCAAGCTCGCGTTCTTCACCTTTGGAGTCGACCAACCGAAGGTCCCGGTGTAAGCCGAGGTGCCCGCGATCGTCTCCTATACAGCCTCGTGTGTCTACGTTCTGCGTGCATGTAGCGCGCATCTGTGTGTGCGATCATCTACGCCGCATGCCTTTCTTCCTTCTACGTATTCCCGTCGCATCACGCGATCATACCGCGGGCTTCCGTGGTCAGGCCATACGTATTCCTGCCGAGTCCCGGACTGTCCTGTGTCGTCGAAGGATGAAACATTAAGATTGCTACTGATGGCGGTGCGAGAACGTTATAAAACCGGCCCTTTCTCTTTCTCTCACTCTCTCTCTCTTCAAAAGTTTGTCCCTGTGCAGAGTGTAATACACGTGTAACGTATTCAATGTTAAACTCTAACGTTAATTAGACTCGAAGTAAACCTTCTCGACGACTCTGCAGTGGACGCACGGCACCCAATATATGCGTTTATGTAGCTGCGTTGATGCCTTCAAAAAGGCAGGCGTAGAGAACTGGAACGCTGGAGGAACGAATGAGAGATATCAACGCAAACGGCAGCTATCCGCAGAAGAAAGGTCGCGCTATAGCTTCGTTTACGTGAATGCGGCAGCAGCCTGTCGAAAAGAGGCAACGCACGCACGCACGCACGCACGCACGCACGCACGCACGCACGCACACACACACACACACACACACACAAAATATAGGCTTCGCATGCCATAATGGGGGACTCGGGATTAACTTTCATCGCGAGGTGGTTCTTTACCGTACGCCCAAATACAACTGAGCGGGCACGTTTTTTAGCATTCAGCCCCGGTCGAAATGCGGCAGCGGCTACCGGGGATCGAACCTGCGACGTCGTGCTCAGAGGCAGAGCGCCAGACTCACTGAACTTTTACCGTGGCAGAACCTTTGTTCACTTTGATTTCTGGCCTATTCGTGCAACGTTGTCAAATGCGTCGAATTGCTCCGCAGTTCACCGATTGCAAAGGCCATTTCATCCCGTGTTATTTCAGAGAGAGAGAGAGAGAGAGAGAGAGAGAGGTTCTTTAATGGAGGCTGGAGATGTTTACCTCGCCATATGCTTATATAGCGTACGCTACACCAGATTACGAGCCTTTCTCAGACACTACTCAAACATGCAAATAAACGGACAACGAAGCCATACAAAGCACAGGTGAAATTAATAGTTATGCGTAATTGAAATGTAGAAATAATGGGGTAAAGGGAAATGAAAGCAGATGAGGAGGTAACTTGCCGCAGGTGGGCGTTATCTTTTCGTCAATTTTCATTACCCTTTACCTTACCATATATATATGTCTACATTTCCATTCAACGTAACAGTTACCTTTCCCTGTACTTTATCCGGCTTAGTTGTCCATTTCTCCGTATATTTGTGACTAAAAAAAAAAAAAAAACAGAGAGAGAGATTTAGCCCCTCGAGTCCCCTATTCTCGTCGCTGGTATGGCCACACCCAGACCTCTTAGATACTTGTTACTGTGTGCAGGTTTCTGCGCATGTGTACTATGCATGTACGAAATGCGTCTTTCCGTAAGTCAACGTGCTTCGGGTTAATTCGCGTTTGGCACGCACTAGCACGTTTCCCGGTACTCTGAGCGCGAACACTATTATGTATTAAAGCGTGCTTTCAGCCGAATATGCGTCGCGCAATGTTTTCGTTTTCCCGCTCGCCCGACTACTTCTCGGTACATTTTCCCTTCTTATTAATACCCCTGTTTACTCCGATCTGGTCGCCTTCTTCAAGGTCCCGCTGCCTCTGAGGAGGAGGACAAGGTTGTCGTCGATTCGCACGGTGGACTGCTTCTATAGCCGGAGATAGCATACGCAGTGGGCGCTTTCTTTAGTGGCGTGACCAAATAAGGAGATATTGACACCATGAAGTGGTACATGCCATACTCCTGTTTCGCATGAGAAACACGTATGCGTCACAAGTCGCTGGACATTACGAAGACGACATAAACACAACGCAGGATGATGTAAACACAAAATGCAACTCGGCGCGCAAAATGCAACTATAGCGAGCGAGCGAGAGAGAGAGAGAGAGAGAGAGAGAGAGAGAGAGAGAGAGAACGCAGCTGTGTTGCGATCACAGTGTAGATACTTAAAACTCAATATTGACGCATATCGCTCTGTCGAAACGAAAATGAAATGGTACAACGTGCAATGCCAGGCCGAGCAGTGCCGTAGTGACTTAGCTATCGCCGCGCGTGCAAAAGTACATCAAAAGCACAACAGAAACGCATCATAAAGTGGCATAAACACAGCATGTGCACGGTGCACAGCGTGTCTATTAGAGAAAAAAGAAACGTAGCTTGAAATTTTATGCCCATTGTACAGGGCAACATCTTTCGCCGAAAAATGGATACTTGAAGTGATCAACCCTTGCAAAAATAATGCACGATGTATATGCGGTTGCATCTCAACAGGTATACTATGAAAACTCAACAAAGGCGCACGCAATTAAACATCTGTAATATAATATAATAACTATAATGTTGTTGTTTTTTCTGTAAAGGTTAACTGCGATAGAACAGGAGAATGAAGCCAGAGGTTGGAGTCAATGTTGTCACAATGACCAATATATTAAGTCTCCCTGTCGAAATGGTGGTTCCTGTCTGAGGCTTTCCTTCTTCGTGCAGTCATCACGAGCGGTACTGGGATTTAAAACGCAAAATGTCGCAACAGCGCAAAAATTGACATATATACGCTGTTTCAAAACGACTGTAAGTCGTCGTCGTCGTCGTCGTTGGTGTTGTAGCGGCAAAACTGCGTCAAAAATGTAAGCTTTGACTACTAATGAGGCCACTGTCCCATAATCGTAGCTAGAAACAAAGTACTAAATAAGAGAAAAATGTAGACAGAAAAATTAAACCTTCTACAATAGGTCAAAAGAAGAAGCAACCCAGACTGCATACTTAGGGAGTGACATAAAGTTGCAAATGTATGCATCTCACGCGCATTGTAAAGACAGAACATGATCTGATATATGGCATGGGTAGCCTCTAATAATGCTGAAATTGTCGAGTTCACTGCAACATATATAAAAAGTCATTGACGTGAACATCTTCTTACGGCGTTATAGCGAAAGTTAAAATTAAAGAAAGAAACATAACAAGCAATAAAAGTTATTCAATCAATCAATCAATCAATCAATCACACCTAAGCAACAAGATGTCACTGATACACGAGAAATTCACCATAACGTTGCGGTGTGCCAAAAAAAAAAAAAAAGAAGCTTGAGGAGAACTGTACATCAACATTCTCAAGAAACAAGAGCCATGTCTCTCCTCGCAAAAATATTGTGCACGGCTATCACGGATTATCTTTATTTATAGCGACATGGAACATGGACAGAACAAAGAAAGCGTTGACCACGCTTTTTGAGGGAGGAATTTGCTCGTTTCATATTAAGCATTAAACATTTATTTTGTTGTTGTTGTTCTCGTATTCCTCAAAATGGAATAACTTCACTCCCATTGGGAGCAAGCACTGTGAACGAGTGCCATCAGCCGAGCCATATTCTTGGACAATGTCGCAGCCAAGGCGACGTCCCCTGAGCTGGTAGATATCAATCAGCAAGCAGCAGAATTAAGAAATGTCCCTCAGGCGCGCTTCACTTCGAAAATGATAAAATATTTGCCTTTTTCTAGAATTTCATATAGGCAAGTTGGTTAACACCGGTGCAAAGGAAACGCGCTGCAGTGCTGAACTAATTTAACTGTAATGCGAAACATCCTTCTCCGAGTCCACCCACTTTTGTGGTGGGCGAGCCTGCCTCTCCGTTTTCGTGGGCCGATCCCGGCGGTAGTGCAGACTGCGTATAATTATGTTCCACAGGGAAGCGGTTCGGTGCGTGCATTGTAGACCGGGTACGTGCCACCGGGCTTTAGTTTGCTTTCAATCCTATCACTTGCTATTACAAACATTTTCTTTTACTTATTGCAAATGTAAACGCCCCTGAAGCCTACAATGTCTACGTAACCGTTCGCCACACAATAAGTACTTTGCATACACGTACAACCGCTTTCACACAAATCATGAACGTTTCGCATTACGTAGACGTCAACTGCACTTTAGTCTGCCAAGTTTTTTTTTTTATCCATGAATTAGAATTATGCATGCGGCGCGTTTTCCTGTTTCCTGTTCATTCGATCGTTTATAGATTTCACCCGATTACTGCGCGACGGGTTGTCGGGGAAAAACCCGACTTGTTTGCGAAATTTCGCCAGATTGGTTAAGCTTCTAGCGAATATAGTGTCTCAGCGCATCATTTTGACACGCGCCCTTTCCTTCCTTGTCTTTCATACATTCTTCGTGAACTCACGGGAAAGTTCTGGAAAGGAGAGAAGGAAGAGACAAAGCAAAGAAAACCAATGTATGTATTGACTCGCGCAAATGTCACGAAGTTCGCACGACCGCGTCGCGCTGGCATATACGCTTCTGGCGACGCCGGACAAAGAACGATCCGCTCTGTCTGTCTGTGCGTGTGTATGCGCATGTTGATGCGCGACGATCTGCTAAGACGTCGGGGAGAGAGCTGTGCGCGCGACAGTTCGTCATATGACATTTCGCGACGCTAAATCTATATACGCTATGTGCCATACACTCGGCCGTCGATCGCCATTTTCGCTTCCTTCCGTGGTCGATCTTATAGCAGTTCCATCCCTCGCTCCTATAGACACACACACGCTGGTGAGCTTTCTCCGATTTGCCAGCAACCTCATTTGCGCACTACTTGAAGTCCACTATACTTGGACGACGAATGGTTCTCTGACGTATTCGTATACTTTTATAAGTCCGTGAAACAGGGAGTGCTTGTGATTCTCGTTGTCGTTACACAAGCGATAATAGCAGTTGCAGTGGCGTAGCAGAGATGGTGGGACGTACACGTGACACCTCGACAAAGAGTGAGAGAAAAGAGGGAAAGCGGGATGCCTCGCTCGGTGTCTTCGGGCAGCAGCTGCTCGTGAGCCCGTGTCACAACGCGCAGCTCTCTCTCTCTCTCTCTCTCTCTCTCTCTCTCTCTTTATTGGCTTTGTACTGCAGGAAAGCTGCTCTGCAGTGCAGATGAGGCGGCGGCGAGGTTGTCGGCGCACGTCACAAACGGAACGAGAGCCGAAACACAAAAGGCCGCTAACTAGTTTTCGCTGCTTATTCTTTTCCGCTTATATAGGCGTGCGCACTCCGGGAGACCGCAGCGTAATCGACGTCTGGGCGTTGGTATAGGGCACGGTCCTCCCGCTGCGCTGACCGCTGTCCGGCCTGCAAATCGCCTCCTACATGCGCCAAGCTGTTACCTAAATGAAGACGTCGTTGAGCCTCGCGTTGTCTTTTCCACGCGGCCCTTTTCGAAGGGATCGTGTTCCGGGCTTTACAAACCCTTTGGTCACATTTCCCGCCCCGTGCGAGAAGCGCGAACTCTGTGAGGTTCGTCTCAGTGCTTTCTTTTTAGGTTGTTGTGTTTTTCTTTCCACTGGAACGGGGGACTGTTCCCTAGTTTGCACCGATTTTCTTACGCGATTACATTCGTACTGCTCCAGCGGAGATGATTCGTGTGTATTGGTTTGCAAAGCGTACCGTTACGTGCATACGCTTAGCTTGCACGGGTTTTACGTGGATTGCTCGCGTAAACGTAGCCATATAACTTGAAACGACGGCAGTTATGCGAGAGCCTCGGCGATGACACGACAGCCATTTTTGAGAACTTGCGCTGACGTGCATGGATGGACAAAAAAGATGCTCAACACGCAACACAGGAAAAATGGTGTCGGCCGTGGCCTTTTATCGCATTAGAAAGACACGGTAAATCGGTTGCGTTTTTAAAAAGCAAGAGTGTAAAGGCTAAACCCCATGAGCGCGACTTTGTGCGCGACGGCGACGAGCGACGGCTTCGAGCGACGGATCGGGCCGTCGCGTGAACAGATCGCTTGGTCTTGTCGCGCGATCGCTCGGTTCTGCAAATCTAGAATTTGTCGCTCGTCGCCCGGAAGTTCTATGAGCGACTAGCCAATAGCGCAAAGCCGGAACTAGATGTACGTAACTCCAGCACTTCCGATTGTCGCACGGAACGAGCAAACGATTGAATTTTTATCCGTGCAAGGGTAAGAACCTACTGCAAGACTTTCAGAAATATTTTATGCTGCTTTTTACGGTAAAATACATCAACTTAAGTTAATAAAGCACGCGTCACGCTAGTTTCGGCGCCTATATTGCTGCCCTCATACCGGCAACACTGGGGAGACGTCGCTTGAAGTCATCGCTCGCATGGGGTGCAACTTGCAGGCGACGAGCGAACGCGACAGCCATCTCCATCGCGTCGCTTGTCGCTGTCGCGTGCAAGATCGCTTGCATGGGGTTTATACTTAAGAGAAGCACGGGGGAGGGAAGGAAATGGCGTGATAGGGAGTGCTGTGACCATCTAACGAGTTCAAGGAGGACGTCGGACGCCATAGAGCTACTCCTGAGAGTTTCATCGATTTCTGAGAGGCGTGTAGAGTAGCCAACCGGGCACGACCTCGGTTAACCTCCCTGCCTTTTCGTCTCTCTCTCTCTCTCTCTCTCTCTCATGTCTCCACGCATATATAGCATTCCACGTGTAGTTAGTTACTTCCTCAGGTCCACAGCCCTACATAACAGACTTTGAGAACGATGCCTGCTGCTACCATTGCTGCCTCTGGATTGCGTACGCGGTTTACGGGGCCTCGAAGCGCACGCATCGAGGCCGAGGCAACCCTTTGTAGCGCCCTCTATCGGGAGATCGAGAAGGCGCGTGTGCTCCTCGCCCCTCCATCTCTTCCTATCATCTTACCCTTTCCCCGTGCAGGGTAGCCAAGCATGATTACTGCTGGCTGACCTCCCCGCTTATATTTGCGTCCTTTCTCTCTTTCTGTTCCCCACTGTTCCGTGGTTTAAGAATTTCGCTCGAGTCAGCGCACTGTTGTAACAATGTGGCACTGCTCCAGCACACTGTTGTGAGCGACCACTCTAGTCTCAACCAATCATCGCCATCATAACAACAGACAGTGACATTCATAAATACGACACAATCTATGACACCGAGGCTGAATACAGCCTCAATCGTAATCTTACGAGCAGCACCGCTTGCACGGATCGATTAATTCTTCCATTAATTAATTCGCGTTTGCATGCTTTTAGAGTGTAGCGCTCATTTCCGACGTCGATCCCGTCTCGTCACCCGCGCGCTGCGTCTCCTCTCCTCCGTCTAGCTCGCAAAAGCGACACAGACAAGTGCAACCCACGACCCTGCAACGCGCGACACAATGACGTATCCCTCCGTCGCTGTGCACCACCGCTGGGATTAGGATGACCGTCGCCGAACCATCCCACTCCCACCGCTCCCCGCGAAGCCCCTTAGCGGAGAGATAGCGATGAGCGGCGCGCAAGCCGGCGCTTTCCCATCTCGTCGCTGATGGCGCCCGTTAAGCGAGAGCAGGAGCGCACGGACAGCTGACGCCGCAACAAAAGGCTGGCCCGAGGAGAACGTCCGCGGTGCCACGCCAGCGGCTCCCGCGCCAAAGGGGGGCTCCCAGCGTGTCCAGTTCCATGGCGCGGCTGCCTCGAACCTCCCCCGCCATTCGCCATTGTCCGCGAACAGCGAGGCACAAAAGTGGTGTCCGCTTTCTGCACTATCTTTGCTTTTCTCTTCGCTTTTCGACAATGTGCACCCGACTGGACATGGGTCCGCGGTGGCTGGTGGGGTGATTCAGTGGACGGCGTCGGCGGTCCAGAGAAATAAAGAGTGGGTGGACACCCGGGACCCCCTTGTGCACTGCAGCCTGGCTGTCATGTGGCTTTAGTGCTGCTGCGTGGAGGTGAGGTCGTTCATCGAAGGGAGATATATATAAAGTGAGAGAGAGAGAGAGAGAACGGTGGACCAGTTCCATTTCCTAAGCTCCCACCTATACACCACCCTTTCCTGCAGGGAGCCCTGAAAGCCCTGCATGCGCATTATTCGGCAGCCTTTAACAAATCACAGCTGCCTTTTTCTTTCTTTCTTTTTACTTATTTGTTTTCGTCTGATACTTTGTCATGCTCTCTCTCTCTCTCTAGTAGTTTTTGTGACTCTTATTTCTGTACTCGCTATGCAGCACGGGGAGACGTTCTTTATGAGTCACAGTGTTCAGTATTCCGCTTTCACGAGAAGCGGTATAGATAAGAGTGCGTACGTGTATGCGCACGTTTCCGCTCGCACGTACATGCAGGTCGAGCCAATTAAAACACGCACGCGAACCTCGCGAGCAGAAGCGGGGTCGCCAGCTGCCGCGACCGCAGTGCCACCTCGTGTTTGGCCAAGCTTAGCTTTAGCCGCTTTTGCGCCACTAAACCACACTTAACTAACTAACAAGTACCACCTCACTCTCTGAGTCAAGCCCTGTGCCCCCTTCCAAAGGACGTGCCGTTCCAACGACTCCGCATATCGTCCTCACGCCGCTTTGCTTTCGCCATCTCCGGCTTCGGCGAGCAGCTGGCGACGAAAAGAAAAGAAGCGGAGAGGGATGCGTCGCAGAGCAGCACTGACGGCCTTGAGGGGAATTCCGATACGTCGCATGCGTATGAAGCATTTCGAGAAGATCGCATCGTCCCCGCTGTCCCGGACATTCGAAAAACGCTTATGTATACGGTATCCCGGGTCGGTGCAAAGCGCCCGTTTCGGCGACACTATCTCTGTGTTTGCTCTTTCTTTAAACCTGCACGGTACTGGATTAGGCCGCATTATCAACGGGCCCACTCTAGGAGGTGTGTGTTTTAGTTCTTGCTGATTGGAGCAGCCGTTGCGAGTGTGCCCGCGGTACCAGTGTACGAGGCGTTGTGCTTTTGTGCTGGCTACTGCGCCAAACAAAAGTACCACCAAAAGGGATCTATCTGTTATGAATGCAGGCCCAGGGGGCGCTGATCTTGCTAGATGCTTGGAGTCGAAGTGTTCTTACGTCAATAGTCGACGTCATTACTTCAAGGCAAAGGAAGAACGCTGACTCGCTGAGCACTGGGGGGCTGTTAAAATCGCGAGAATGTGTTGTTACCGGTTCCAGTGCGGTCTGACAGAGGGTGTACTTGGAGGTGTCATGTAGTTTATACGAAGTACCTCTAGCTAATGCTCTCACACCACAGACATTGTACGTCCTTACTCGCGCTGTAATTTCACGCCAAAGTCACATTTCTGAAGCGCTTGATCAAGGACTCATTAATTATTCAGCAAGGGGCTGCGATAGCTATACGTTTTGCAGCGGCGTATGAGTCTCAGTTAGTTGGTACCTCGGTAAACCGTCCAGCGAACACGATGAAGTACCGAAGGACGAGACACTGCGACTCATCTTTCTGCAAGCAAGACTTCCAAATTGCTGTCAACGTGCCACAACATGGGCTATATTGTTAATACCCAACAGCGTGATTGCCCTTCTGGCATTAAAACACAGTGATGCGCATCTGACACCATCGCTTCGGATGGCTGTACAGCTGTAGCTGCGAATAGCCATTTGGTTGAAGGGGACTTGATCGCCCTGCGAGGCCACCAATTTCATTTTGTAATCACACAGCGAGCATAGTCTTTAAGTCTAACTACACGGCACCCATCCTTCCCTTCGCCTTCTATAACTGGGCTTGACGAGGCCTTCTGAGCTGGGCTGTCGCTCGGCTGCCCGAGCAGTGTTTACCTTTTAACCCGTGAGCCACCCCTGGAGCACGGGTCTACTTCGCTTCATAAAAAGTGTAAGCTCATAATGCAGTGCATTGCACATCAACGCTCTTTCGAAGACTTATAATGAGTATATCGTGTACTATAATCATACATACATTTTAGACAAGACCTAGCCCTCGTAGATTCAGGTATCTGCAATATCCTACGGGCAGTTTTAAGGGAAGACCCTCATGGGCCCGCGTGTTCATATACCTTCGCGTTCGTGTAACCGTCGTCTACTCCGCAGCGTGGTTAAGCGTAAGCGATACTAAATGTTCCCAGCTTTAGTCGTTCCTGTATGTTTCGAATCGCTGTGACGGCACTCTTTCTGTCGAGTGACGACGTCGTTCTCTGCCTGACGTCTGCTCGGGACGCCTCCTCTCTCCCGCGCTCCGCGTACACGCTCATGACGATCTGCTTCGTCTTCGGTCGCTCCAGGCGAGCTCTTTCCTCCTCGCCCCACCGCTCTGCTGCTGTCTCCGAGAGCTCCGCGAGTACGATGTGCGCGTCGTCTGCGAGAGTTCAGACTCGCCACGGTTTCTCCATCAAGCTGTTTTCTTCTCTTGGCCCCGCCGCAAAACCCCTCCGTCTTCTTAGCAGCCGGAGCGAGCTATTATTTACACGGTCCTCGCTCTCGCCCGCCTCGAGTTAAGCCTCGAGAGGCTGCAAGCGCCCCCGCTGCACACTGCTCCCCCGCCGTGCTGCTCGCGCAGAGAGAGAAGCATATATGCTCCGGCTGTTGCATGCATGCCTTTCTTGTCGTCGACTGCATGGGTCTCTCTCCTCGCCTCCCCCCCCCCCCCCTTGAAGTGGCTGCTGCTGGCGTGGAATGAATGCTCCGTGCGCACATGGTCGCCAGGGCGAATGTGCATGTCACTGCCTGCAAACGGAGTGGGCACGCCACGACGTGCAAGTTCCCGAGGCGTCTGTCATCGGGCGAGGAGTTTTACCAGCCGTGGCCGTTATGTTTGTAAGACCTTTCCAACGAGAGCTATCTGGGCGTCGCCATAAGGCCCACAGGATTGTTGTGAACACGCGTGTACCCTCGTCCTCCCCCCTCCCCCCGCTCATAAGCTGCAGAAGTGACAGACTGTTCTCTTTGTGCTCATGCGCAACATTCGAGAGATGGGGTGATCTTTGTCTCTCCGAAGTAATGGGACGAAACTACCATCGGTCATATCGCAAATGTAAACATGCTGGAAACCCCGTCACAGAGGTCTTCCATCGTCGCCGCTGTAATCGGGCCAGTTAACGCTGCTTCGCGTGGCATCGAAAGGTTTCCTTGAGTGGTGCTGCGCAGTTGCCTTCATTAATTGCAGTTTACGTTCTCGGCGAATACGCCACGCCCTCCTCGTTACTCCCGCGATAGAAACTTCAATTGCAGATCGCACCTGTTCCTGTGCGAGGGCCTAGCTTCTTTCTTCCTTTCCTTTCCTTTTTCTTTTTTTCATTTCGCTGTAGCGTAATTTCTTGTATCCTGGTCACGCTACCTGTGGTGATGCGTGACGAGCGCTATAGCACTGGTACTCCGCGTTCTGTGTGTGACGAGGGTAACGGGTAATCGCCGAGGAACAGACCGCTGCGCAGACGACACCCCGTTCCCGCCGCAGAGGCCGAGTTGAGGCTCCACGGCGTTCCGCTGCTGCACACGAGGTTGCAGGATCGAATCCCAGCCACTGTAGCTTACAACAATCCCATGGGAAGGGAATACAAAAATGATTGCGCACCTATACGTATAGGTATACCGCTATCCGGGGTCGAATGTTTCGAATGCCCATCGCATTTGAGATACCCCGAAAGTCCAAACTTTCTCCAGCCCTGAACAAATCTCCATCCCTGAACTTGTGCGTTTATTATAGTCCCGCATTTTGGCCTTCGTCAGACTGTCAAACCAACCGAGGTGTTACTGTGACAAGGCTGAACGACCTGTCTTTGGTACAGAGCTTCTGTGGCAAACACGTGAAAAGGATCGAAAGATGGAGTTCTTCAGACGCCAGGCATTGTAAGTTTTTGTTATGTGACACGCTAATTTTCAAGCTTGGGGGAGTTGGTAAAACGCTTTGAAGAGGGATGACCCATAAACAAGGCAACAACAGTAGAAACTCATGAACGCGTGGAAGGCGTCATGCAGCGCTTTGTACGCGACAGTCAGCCAAACGTTCGATGGTTTCGACCGCGGCTGTCAAACGCGCTCGAGTTGACAGGTAAGCTAGGTCAGACTTCAGGCTAACGTATTGGCTCCAACGCCACACTGCAATTGTGTTGCCGGGGGTAGATGTGGACTCAGAGTGCTAGCAATGCTTTGTGAGCTCTATGAGCTCTGTGCAAGCTGCATATTCGAGTTCGTATTAGTTCCCGCTATACTATTCGATTAGGTTGCAACTTAGAAAGTGTCAGTGCGCGTGAAGTGCGACGTCAAGCGAACAAAATTGACGAAACGGTCCGCGACATTGCGAATCGATGCTATAGGTTTGGCATCGACAACGAATTATCGGAAGTGAAATTTCGTAGACAGTTCCCGACAGGCGTTTCTGCTCTTTGTAGGCGCGAACTCTTGTGCAAACCCGAGAGCCGTTTCAGTCCTTTGTGCCATCCGATGACGTCGTCGCAGAGCGCAGATGAGTCGCGCAGCCGAGTGATAAATTGAGATTCTCCATATGCACCGCACTCTATCGTTTGCCTTGGCTCTTGTCCCACCACACTCGTTCCCAATGTTCCTTCGTTTTTCGAGATCTCTCCTTCAGGAAATTTTTCGCTATAGTCCCTTTTAAGACGGCGGCCTGTCGGTGCTGTTTTACATCTCCCAGAGCAAACGCGAGGGACGCTCTTGCACTGTCGTTTCCCTCGACGTTCCCTGGGCGCGGCTCCTATGTACACGTGACAGGCGAGCCTATAAGGGCCGGTCATATATCAACCCAAACACGTATAGTTCTTCGCCTCGGCCATCTCCCAAAGATCCGGCCCGGGCAGAGCGCGTCCTCTCCAGTGCCCCACGGCCCATATAGCCCTGCAAGAAAAGAGACGAGCAGGCGGCGCACAGCTGAGAATGTTCTCGGCTCGCGTACTTGCGTGGGTCCCATCAGTCAACACAGCAGCCGCGCGAGCGAAAGCCTACAGGGACCAAAGAGTGTCTCTCTCTCTCTCTCTCTCACCATCTCGAACGAGGGGCGGAGACCCCTAGTCGGCGATCCTTCTTCGCATATGCAAGCACTTCTCAAAGTGCCAGCGCGTCCCCGTAAGTCTACAACAGCCGGCCGACTCCTTCTTTTCCTCCCTAGCACACACCCCTGCCGCCTGGCGCCTTCTTGGCTTCGATCCATTGGCCGCGCGACCGAGCGCCGGGCATGCCCTTTCGCTTCCTCGAACCCTTCGAAGCCAGTGTGTGCAATGCGCTCGCACTGGGGCCTGTGCGGAGTGAAAGCTTCGGCAGCTGTTTCCAACTGCAACTTGGCGTCGAGGAACGCCGGTCGACATGGAGCGGTGTTTGCTAGAACATTTCTGTATGTGTGTGCGTGGGCGGGTTGGGGGAGGGGGGGGGGCGCAGGGCGAGAATAGCAGAGCTTCAACGCTGCGAAAGGGAGTTTGGTCGCCTGTGACCAACGGTGTCGTATGCCTATTTTGTGCACCTAATTGCGGAGTTCGTCGCATGACCGGTGCACTTCGTTAGAGGTTCGCCCCCCCCCCCCTTCCCATTATTTTGTCGTTGTAGGCGTATGTTTGGCGAGGAAAGGAAGTGCGCTGAAAATGGCTCGAAAGTAGTGACGTCGCTTAGCCGTGCTGGACATGAGGAGGGGCTACGAAAATCACGCGGTGAGCAACTTCCTAAAGAAGATTCGCAAGGGTGGCTGAACGGGCCTGATTGGTAATATTGCATCTTTGGTTAGCAGCGCGAAGCTTAGCTACGTGGGAAGGTTAGCTACGTGGGAAATGAGAGGTGACAGGAAAGAGCGCTGACTTTCAATAATTTTCTTATTGCGCACATAAACCACGCTTAAGTACCACGCCATGGCCCAACAGAAAGTACATAGGGGTGACACGTGTTCGGAACTTTGCTTCCAACAAACGACATACCGATCATGTGTCTAAATATTGCGCTTCTTTATCGCACAGTGACAACAAAGGGGCACTTACATAGCGCTTTCCAGACTCTTGAATTTCATACGCTTCAATAATCTCTCTAGTTTGTTTTCGTGGCGACTAATAATTTGTGTACCTTCGAATATAGGTCTGGAATAATTTCCTGCAGAAAAGAAAGAAAAAAAGAAAGAAAAGACAAAAGGTACCTGCAGAACCAACCATAAGAAACACTTTGTTGCTTGCGCAGTAGGTGTTGTTTACAACATTCCACTTTCGTGCGGCCGCGAATAGATTGGTCAGACGGGACGCTGTATCAATGAACGATTAAAGGAGAACAACAGTAATGTTTTTAACTCCGTTTCTGGTCATCTCGGCATCCCTTGCCGAGGCCGTCATTGCAGACCCATATTCCAAGGAACACAAATCATCAGTCGCCAGAAAAACAAAAACAAAATCGATAGATTATTGAAGCGTATGAAATTCCCAAGTCTGGAGAGTGCTGTGTAAGTGTCCCTTAATTGTCACTGTGCGATAAAGTGAAATATTTAGACACGCGATCTGTGCGTCGTCTGTTGGAAGCAAAGTTCGGAACACGTGTCACCCATCTGTGCCTTCTGTTGTGCCGTAGCATGGTACTTAAGCGTGGTTTATATGCGCAATAAATTTTTTTGTAAGTCAGCGCTCTTTCATGTCACTTCTCTCACATCCCATGTGGTTCGTCGCGCTGCTGACCAAAGATGCCGAGAAATATGGAGCTGGAAATTTATTTGGAAGGTAGCAGTGATCCTAAATGAATAATGGAAAGATAAAAAAAGAATAACAACGACGGGAGGAGCTTTTCAAGAACATTTCAAGAACATAGCATCAGTTCTTTTCTGCCAACATATTTCCTACATTGCGCGAGAAATTTCAAAGCGCTGACACTTAAACATTATTGGACCGCTCACGAACGATTCGTCGAAAAGACAACTAGAAGCAATGTTGCCAGAATGTGTGGGCTGGAGACGGGGGGGAGGGGGGGAGAACAGGGGTAGCTTTGTCTCTTAGATCTACTGTCATACTGGTATATTTAGCACGATAGCTGAGTCAGTAATCAGTGTTCTGAGACTTGGGCTCGGAATGACGAAAGGACCCCTTTCGCTCTGTTTCGTGCCGATTAATACCATATAGGCGGGACACTATTCGGTCCAGTTAGAGAGGGCAAAAGTCTGGAAGAGAATCGCTGCAACAGTTCGGCCTCTGTGCTGTGGCTGCCAGGTATGCCCAAGAGGGACTGCGCGAAAGGTCGAATACAGGTGGTGCACAGCTCGCCGTCTGTGGTGGCTGCGTCCAGGGCCAAAGACCGCACGAAAGTAACGCAAGGTTGCCGTAATATGGCCAGACCAGCCAACAGTCTGCGAGCGGTTATGTACTATAAGTTCTACAGGTCACTTGCACAGTTCATTCACGAATACGGGCTGCGCGTATATATTTTACCATAACGTCGTATAGCACGCCGTCCGGTCAAAAAATAGTAAGTTGGCGTGTATAGCGTGTGAAACCAGTTAAAAGAAAACAAAGAAAGGAAAAAAGAAAGAAAGTCGCACTTTCGCCCGAAAGGCGAAGCATCGATTGCGATAGCAAATTAGTAGACAGCTATACGAAGTGAGCAGCCTTATCGGCCATATAAACTTGTGAAGATTCGCTTACTAACTAAATTAAACAAGCACGGTGTCACGCGCGCACAAGCAAACATTAACATATCTCACTCAATGACCGCGGAAACTCGCTGTCAAAACGCTGGAGTGGGGAAGCGCGGCAGCAGCAGCGAGCGAATTGGCCTTTCCGCTGCCTCTCGCTTCAACTCGATCTAAGCGGCGAAAACACAGCGCACACGAAGTCGTGAGCCTTCGGCGCACCTATAGGCTCTGTACTCACCGCAGATCGCTTTCAAGGTAGGGCACGCGCAGCCGCACTATACGCGGCAGCCGCCAGAGTAAAACGCACCCCTCCCTTCCTTCCCTCTGGTGTCTTGCTCGCCACAAAAGACGGCGCGCTTCCGCCCCGCTTTCCTCCCTTGTGCGCGCGAGACTGAGCCGCCATCGTCGGCCCACCATCGCACACTTTCACTCGCACACACATACAGCATATACGGCGCCCGGCGACGGTGTTATAGCCTTTGGCCTTTATACAGAACAGTGTAGGGTAGCCAACCAGACTATTGACTGGTTAACATCCCTGCCTTTCCTGAATTCTCCCCTCTCTCTCTCTCTCTCTCTCTCTCTCTCTCTCTCTCTCTCTCTCTCTCTCTCTCACAGCAACGGCAACGGCAGAAATGCGCCTGGATGTGTACGTATAAATGCTATCGCAACACTAGAAAAGAAAAGAAAGAAAGCTATTGCGCCTGGATTTCGGCGCACGTTAGTATAAGCCTGACGTGATCGCAGTGCATAGGATGCCTGAAGGGCCCGGTCCCTCGTAGCTCTGCTTTGGGCCAAACAAATAAATATCTAAATGAAACAATCGATCCTTTCTCTCCGTAGACTCTGCATCTAATCACAGCGCGAAGCCCCCAAAGCCAGGCCCTCAGAGAAGCGCCTACAGCTCATCCACTCGGTGACTTTCGCATCTTCATACCACTCGCGTTATTTCGAGCTCACGCTTGAGCTCCCTCGCTCAAGGAAGACCCCCGGGCAGTGACTTCGAACGTTCTCACCGATGAGCTCGCTCCCTTCTTCACGGCCCAGCCCGGCCAATTCTAGCGTAGCCCTTCTGCGAAGAGACGGCTATGGCGTCTCGGTTTTAGCTCGTCGCCGCGCTTGCACCGCCCAAGCAGTCTGCATGCGGCCATTTGTGCATGCGTGCCTGGCTCGCGAGTCTCGACTGGCACTTGTCCGAGCAGGGAACCCGAGCATGCCCTCGCTTGGAGCGCTGCCACGGACGCCGTGTAGAAGTCGTTGTCGGTGGACGTCCTGCTGCCTCTTCCACTTCGTTCAGTCGCGTGTTTATTTTTCTTCTCTCCGCCTCGCAAGGGACTCGAAGGAAAAAAAAAAAAAAAAGACCCGTTGAAGAGATGTTACCTCACGCCGGCGTAACGCAAACGCAATGACGTGGACAACGAACTGCCTCGGTGTCGTTGTTCATGGAAGAAAAAAAAGAAGAAGAGAGAGAACAATGAGAAGAAGGCAAATAAAGGATGGGGTACGCGGGAGGACTCTCGGCGAAAGGCACGGTGTTGCCCGGAAGTACTACAGAAGCGGCGCGGCTCTCTCGGTGATATTCCACGCGTCGCTCGGTGCCATTTCGAGCCTGTACAGTGCGCAATCGACTCTTGCTTGGCACTTGCATCGTGCAGGACACTTCTTATATTGTGTGTGGTGGGGGGGGGGGGGAGGGGGGAGACGCATTTTGGACCTGCGCTGCGGGGTTTGCCGTTTGACGCTTCGCCAAACCTCAGCACGCGGCGCTGAACGTCGTTAACGACGACAGCGATCGGCAGCAAACGCGCATGCAGGACCCGACACGACGGATTGCGCGGGGTACAGGTTTGCACAATAGACAGACGCATCTGTTTATATCGGGAACTCTCGGATTCTTCTCGGTCCTCGCCTCCGGCATTCCCGTTGCCACTTTTCGTAGCACGTGCTTGTCATTGCTATAGGGTGCACGTCGGAAAATGCGTAGTCATGCTTTTGAGTCTGGCTCCTTCCTGTCTCTATGCTCATTCCCGACGCGGTGAACAAAATATTCGCTGCAAGTTGGGCCGGGTCACAGTCGTTAAAGAACAGTTGCCTCGTGCTTAGAAAGTGCAGATGTGATGCGAAATCAGAGACACGGTTTCGGCCGTGCTGTTGCGAACACTGTCAAATAGGCGCTGTCCAAATTCACGACTCAACGATAGGATGCTCCGAGTAAGAAAAAACATATCTCGAAGCTACGCTTTTTCTACCTGCAAACGGCAGAACTAATTGCAGGAGCCGCAAGTATACGCCATGGGCTCCGCGTATTGAGCACCACCTATTCCTCCATGTTGTAAATATCGAGTTCACCATGTAACCAAATCAAAGTTGTTGCAGCAGCCATACGAGTCAATCAGAAGTCACGAAATGGCGCATTCCACATTATTACAGAATTTGACAATGACCAAATTAGCATCCCAGGCACGGGCCACGGAAGATACAAACGGGTATGTTGAAATGTGTGTTTTTCACATGAACATGCGTGGCATGATGACGCGCGAGAATTCAACGTTTTCTCGCCTCTTCTATAGCCATCCGTTCTTGACGACTGGGAGGATTTCTGTACACCGTCTTCATGAACTGAGTAAGGAGCATGCCGATGAAAGTTGCCCGAGGCACCCTTAACGGCTGCATCGTGGTCAATATGTTGAAAATGTTCTGGCCGTGAGCAGCTGGTGACTGACAGTCACTTTTCGTTTGAATGCACCTTTTTTATGCTGTTGCGGGAGTAAATTGTATAGTAACGGCTACAGATACGAAGGTAATGGCTGTGGCAAGGCGTTTATCAGTATATTAGGCGGAGTGACGACATATTGAGATGTATCGCTGGTGAAGTTATGTAGGTACGGGAAATTGATAAACACTATTTCGTTCTTACATTTTTGCGTGGGGGACGTCGGCATAAATTGTGGTGCTGGCTACTGCTCGCTTAGCAAGTGACGGAAAACACACTAGCGCTTGATTTGACGAAGAGGTGCGATACGGGGTGTTTTCTCTAGTCTGTACTTCTTTATGCCACCCCACCCCACCTTACTTCACCTCACTTCACCTCTGTCGGCTGCAGTTCTGCAATTGAAACATCCACTCTATTACTAATAATACAGGGAAAAGCAGACCTCCACCCGTTCGTAGCAATTGCTACAATAGTACAAATTATGTTACTTAGTGCAATATATATATATATATATATAATGTATATATACGTGCGTACCCACATGCTTTCGTCTTCCCTATTCATTGACCGCCAATTAAAGAGAAATTCTTTGACTTACAAACATGTATAGCACTGAAAGCACGCTTACAATAGTGGAGAGGACACGCGGAAACATTTAGAGGGCCGCTTATTGATTTCGTAGAAAAAATGACGCTAATGTCCTACAGACGTCATTTGAATAAGAAGCAACTTAAACACCTCCATGTGGGGTACATAACCGACAAACAAAAGCAAACGTGCAAAAAAAAAATATTAGTCATGCTGCAAAACAAGGCTTATTTTTGGTTATAATATCGAAATATTTACCTTCGCTTACATCTTGCAGTCGACGACTGTGTACCGAGTCAGAGTGATTGGTACTGGCTGGGAAAGAAAGAAAGAGAACAACATCAAAAAAACCGCAATGCATTTCATCTAGCGGAAATTGAATCTTAATGATAGGTCCCAGCACAGGGTCATGTTGCTGTCTACAAAAAAAAAAAAAAAAAGGAAGGTGATTGATTTTATGTCGAGGCATTGAACTCGCCATTTGCGTCTGCGCGTACGTCGACACAAAGTAGCACTGACGCCATTAGTGAAATTAAACAGTCCGTTCGCGTTAACGAGAGGGGCGAACGAACCTTACACTGCGAAACCTGCAATGTCAACTGCCGCGGAAAATTTCGCTGACGTCAGTGCTATATGTTTGAACTCTGTATACCTACACGAAGAGCCACTAAGAAGCAAGTACCGCAAGTCAAATGAGACTGGTCAATATATTCTGTTAAAAAGTCCGTTCTCATCCACTAAGAAGGGATACGTTGATTGTTATTGCAACAAATGAAAGGTCACATTTTCTTTCTCTCAAATTAAAAAAAAAAAAATTCGCGCCGAAATTTTAGCGCCGGTACACGTATATGTGACGTCACAGATTAGCAAGTACGTTCTAGCGTTTCGGCCCGTACCCGCCGTGGTTGCTCAGTGGCTATGGTATTGGGCTGCTGAGCACGAGGTCGCGGGATTGAATCCCTGCCATGGCGGCCGCATTTCGATGGGGGCGAAAACACCCATGTACTTAGATTTAGGTGCACGTTAAAGAACCCCAGGTGGTCGAAATTTCCGGAGTCCTCCACTACGGCGTGCCTCATAATCAGAAAATGGTTTTGGAACGTAAAACCCCATAATTTAATTTTTAAATTTCAGCCCGTATATAGTGCCGGAAAAGTTTTCGAAACCGCTGCCACACTGAATCACTTGTTCCACTAGAATTCGGTCTTGTCTTTCTTTGAAGATATAAACGAAACTATAGGTTCGAGTAGGCGCCGTGTAAATTCAACACGTCATGGCGAACTGGGGGTTCTATTCATGGGCCTCGTCAAACTCCGCCATACTGTCGGCATTCTTGAGCCAATCAGAGGCGGCGTAGCGGCTCTGTGGGCCAATAAGAAATAACAAGGTGACGGATTCGACCAGTTGGCCGCATTTTGACGATGTAAAATATAGCACCCTGAACTCCGCGACTTTTGTTAACTGTTAGTGCGCCATAATGACCCAAATACAAAAATATAATTTGAAATCCGCGATGTCGCACCGACTAACCGACGCCGGAGGGTTTCGGGGTGAAACTGAAAATTCGGAACTGCCTTCCTTTCTTTGCTTCAGTATAAACAACATTTTAGCGCGAAATTAATGTAAATAGCATATAAAATAATAATTTAACTGATTTAGGATGTCGCTTTAGTGTCTCTTTAAGGTTCAAGCAAACAAATAATAATGATCATCGTCGCTGGAGTAGGTGGTGGACCTTTTGTACGTGATTACAGCCAGAGCCGTATTATACTGCCACTCTTGCGTTCTGGTCGTCGCTATCCACTGTCGTCGGGTCTGATTAAGTCAGCAGTTCGACCCGCCACTGTGGGTCAGCCGCTGGGGCCTTGTGCTGCTGAGCAAGAGGTTGCGGGTTCGATTCCCGACGCGACCGTCGGGCACCGATGCTAGCGGAATGCAAAAATGCTCGCGTAGTGTGCTTTGGGCGCAAATTAGGGAAATCCACGTGGTAAAAAAATTAACCAGGACCTCCCACAGTAGGGAGTCCATGATAAGCCGTGAGCTAATTTGGAATTTAAGCCCGATCGATCATTCGATAGCCAATCAATCAATCAATCAATCAATCAATCAATCAATCAATCAATCAATCAATCAATTTTCTCTTCGCTTTACTTTTCCGGCAATTTAATATTCTGGTGCTCGGCATTATCGGAGCCCTTGTACAGGCTTTTCGCGTACGTTCTTTCTTTCCCGAGTTGTGGAGCGCCAACTGGTCCCACATCCGTTCTAATGACGTCATAAATGCGCAGGAAAGTACACAAACAAGAGGCGTTGCAGCGCCCCTGTGAACATGGCGTGAAGTGGGACGCCCGTGTGTGTACTCGTCGCAAAACGTTGCATCAGTTACAGAATGCGCGCCCCTCGTGCTTCGCACATGCCGGGAAAAGCCCGCCGCATGCGAGGGCAGCCAGTTCCGGCGAGTGTCGCGCGCCCCCAACCTTCGGCAATGCCGCACGCGTGCACCGATGTCGTCACATCGTTGCGCCATGGTTCACCGATTAAACGTTGCGAGCGGCCGCTGGAGTGCGGCTTGCTTCCGCAAACACGTACACGTATGCATGCACGCGTTTCGCAACGAGCTCTGACGCCATTCTATACCCAACTCGGAATAACAACCCTCGCAGAGATTTTCCCGACCCCGAGGTTCGTTTTCTTATTCATTGACACAGCGTGTACCTGTGACGTCGCGTTCTTCCGCTTCGGCAAGGAATGACCGGAGGACAAACACAAGGACACAAACCAAACACCCCTCCCTACCTCGCCACGAAAAAAAAGATAAGAATAAGGAAGCGATGAAGCGTAATATTGATAGACTGATTGATTGACTAGCGAGTGAGTGGCAGGGGCGGATCTAGTTACGAAGGATGCTACAATATTCCGGCACCCTGTACAAGTTTCTGTAATGATCTCCATCAGCGGCACAATGTCAAATTTCGCTGATTTAGTGGAGCGCGAGTTGTTCGTTCTTTACATGCCATAAACTTCGCGCGCTTTGAAGAGCTGCTTCATGCAGAATCACGGAATATTGCCTTCTTTTCCAATATATTCCACATGACGTCATCCACGGGATCCGAACTTACTGTTCCGCGATCACTAAAATATACAAGAAGACTATATACTACCTGCGTGTCAATGCCCGTGTCCATGCCTTGCGCGAAAAAAGAAAATAATAAAAGGGGTGACTGATTGACTGAACAAAGTTTTCATTGAGCACTGCAGGTTAGCTTCAGCAAACTTAAGTACACACGCATGTACCACTGTAGATTGACGTCATTGTTCTTGCCAGCGACAACAACCTTTTAATAGCATTCCCGTTTGTTGGTTGTCTGCCCTTCAACAATGAACGTCTTCATATTTTTACATGTGCATACGAGAGGCGGCAGTAAGCGGACAACAGGACGACCCCTTCCCCCTGCCACTGCAATCTCTCTACCCCCCCCCTCCCAAGAAAAAGAAACAGGAGAAAGAAGGAAAAGCACGATAAGCAATAAACGGAGCGTTGGTTCATTGACAGAAAACACGTATATCATTACGTTTCTTCTTTTATTTAATTTAGTGCGCATTTTTCGCGAACCGATAATCGTGGCTAGTCAAGCATTCGACAGTGCCCTTGTCCCGGCCTATGTCAACGGTCGTGTGAGGAAAAAAAGAAAAGACATTGAAAAGTCGCTCGAATAATTGTTGGTAATAAATGATTCTTTGTCATTAAAAATTAAATTCTGGGGTTTTACATGCCGAAACCACGATCTGATTATGAGGCACGCCGTGGAGGTGGGACTCCGGAATAATTTTAACCACCTGGGGTTCCTAGCGCGCATCCAATGCACGGTGTACACAGGCTCTTTTGCATTTCGCCCCCATCGAAGTGCGGCAGCCGTGGCTGGCGTTTGATGCCACGAACGCGTGCCTGTGGCAGCGCAACGACATATAGCCATTATAAGCCACCACACCGGGTTCTTCTCCATTGTTTCATCTCTGGTTGTTTAATTACTACGTGCGTTCCCCTCTCATCTGTGGCACAGCGACTGTTTTCTTTCTTCCTTCCTTCCTTTTTCTTTCTTGCTTTTGATTTCGAGTTTTCATCCGAGAGATTGAATAAGATGTTTGAGCAAGGAAATGCTTAAATTGTTTTCTCGGCGAAACCTGCAGCGCCGCTCTCTCCGACGGGAATCCTCCTCTCAATTTTCTGTGCCAGCTGAATCGAGCTCACGCCTGCACATTTCTTAATCATGGGACTCCGTCCGATATCCTTCGGTTCTTTCTGCTGAGTTTCCCATCATGTGGCATTCCAGTTCGGCGGCTTTAATAGAACGCCGCTTATCAGTTCCGCGCAACACGTGACCAACGCAACTGCGCTTCTTCCTACTAACCTCAACCACAATATCTCATCCTCATTTTTCCTTTCTTTTTTTTAAATCTCTGATCTATAATGCAGTCTTCCTTTATCTTAACTTTACGCCTACCATACTCTTGTTTCATCACTCAGTGAGTAAAACCCTGGATTCTTTTAAAGTGATGATTCCTTTGCGAATCCCCCCGGACTTTGCTGACCGTGATTGATGGGCGCTGATGCTCTATCACCGAACAGCTCACACTCGTAGAAAGAAAACTGCACGTGTGCGCTTCCGTTCTGCCAAACGCCATGCTAGCTCTTTGAGATGATCGCTGCGTGTGTCACGTGGCCTCTGTTGCACGGGTTCCGGGAGTGAACATGCACGCTGATGCGAAGCGAATGGGGCTTCGTTTGGACAGCTTGTAACGTGGATGATGTGGTTCGCGTGAAGGGGCCTTCGGTATCATCTCGCACTGAAATTGCAATAACGCTGAAACTAACACACCTTTCAGCATTATTTACACGTTTAAACAAAGCTTCGCGGTACGCAGATTCCAACAAGGGGCGAGGAATGCGCCCTAATTTTTAATTATTTTCTTTGTTGTCCTCCCCGTGTTTGCGTTCCCCTAGTTTTGTGCTGACAGAATAACGCGGCCAAGTATAGGAGGATACCCTCCTGTGTGCTGGGAGGGAACTTCACGATAATAAACAACGCAGGCGACAGCAGCGTTGTCTGCGTTGTTGGTCTCTGAATGAATGGATAGGCGATGATATCAGTTACAATCGGTTCTAGCGTTCCAACGAGAGAGAGATTCTTTTACAAGGTGGAGGTGCCTGCCAGGCTACAGGCCTGCAACATGCTGCTCCAGATGACAAGGGTGACGCATGACGTCACCGACGCAGACACAGTACACACGTACACAACATGCCCAAGTAACAGGCACAAGTACACACTGTAACAAGCAACTATAGTGTGTCCGGTTGGGGCGAGTTTTCCGGAGAAAGACTAAATAGCGTCTTCGTTGCGCACACAGCACTATAGCAACGCTGCCCCAATTGCCCACATGCCTTTGCAAGTTCACGTTTTCCTGGCTTGGGCGAGCGCCTTTGACTCTGTAGTGCTGTCCGTGCATGACTTTCTAACCTCTCTCTCTCTCTCTCTCTCTCTCTCTCTCTCTCTCTGTTCTATTCTCATTCTCTTTTCCCCCAGCGTAGGGTAGCCAACCGGACTCTTGACTGGTTAACATGTCTGCTCTCTCTCTCTCTCTCTCTCTCTCTCTCTCTCTCTCTCTCTCTCTCTCTCTCTCTTTGAAACCCTGCAAGGGGCACGCCGGCAGTTGATCCGCCTGAGCGTCTCCCATCAAAGTGTGCCGTTATAAGCATGGTACAACGCTAAATGTAGCGTGAGCGGTTCACGAGCCCGCACGGAAGACAGCAGCGTCGACAGCACGCGTCGTCAGCCTCCGTCGGCATTTATGTATAGGAGCGCTCTTCGCGTTGTCTCGCTTCTGTCTGCGTTCCGCGCTGTTGGGCTGGCGCTTGTTGTCCAAGGCGATGCCGAAAACGCGAGCTCCAAGTTTGGAGCACTTCGCCAGCACGGGAGCGATGATACCGCGAAAAGGAAATCCTCCGTATCGCCTTGACAGCATTCCGGGCGCCGTCACTGGCGTCCCAACACTCGGCGGCGGCGTCTCCTTCAGCGCTGTGCGCGGGCGTGTGGGGGGTGGTCGTCGTCCAAGTTGCCGCGCCGGGGAACGGCCGCGAACATTCGCGGCGCGTGGGCCGGTGTTGCAGCCGCATTCGAGGAATACGCGGCGCAAGTCTAATTATATCCGCGTGGCGCGTTTGCCGGCGTCGCAGCCCTTGAGAGACCCGCGCTTCTTCATCGAGAGACACGCCGTTCATTCGTTACGCCTCGAGGCAGTGCCTTGGGCACGCCTTCGTCGTTGTCGTCCTTGGCGAAGTATAGCGGATCGTTGGCACGTAAAGTACAGTTCCCTTCATACTTAGCCAGAGCACGACTTCGGCATATATGGTATACGCTATTTTCGATACCTCAAAGTTCTGATTCAAGCAAGGGAAATTTAACGCATAGCCTATGGCAACGTATTCCTTCGATATCTAGAGTGAGTTTTCAGCTGTGGATCGCTCAGTAAGCCAATTACTAATTAAGTAATTAGTAAGCAAATCTATAACTTAAATAACATAATTTCTTTTGTATGAATCTACCCTCCCTGGGGAGGAATAATGAAGGAGGGGTTCTGATTTTCGGCCGTTTGGAAGTGTGTTTGGACATCACGATAGGGTTAAGGCGAATTTTGGTTCAACTGTGGGGAGTGCAGGGGTAGCGCGGGGAGGGAGCTGGAGATTTTCGGTTTACGTGCCTTGAATGGGGGGAGGAGGGTTGTGCTAGTCTACTGCGTCTTCCTTCCAAAGCACACGATGTTTGCTAATTACAACCTGTGTTTGTTAATGTTACCCCGCTTTATAGTTACGTTAATATCTACAGATGTGTCTTTATTGTTCGTGTTAAGTATCACCGCGGCTGTACTTTTGCTGGGAAGTAGACTATGGCATACTACGAAGCCTTTCTTGAATGTCCTCCCAAATTAATGTAGTCCTTCCTGCGTAAGACAGCAGACAGTGTCGTTCACATGCACGTAAGGCCACTTGCTTACAAGCACGAAAGACCGCCTCCGTGCACAGCTAAGAACCCCTACAGCTTGGCTTTCGAGTTCAGTTTTAGTGCTAAAGCATTGTACGCCGACCATTGTCGCTGACGCTAACACAAAACAAGATGTGCCGACCTGAAGGCAGCCTAATTAATGGCGTGTAGGAGCCTATAGGATACTAGTGCAGGGCAGGTGTTCTCGCAGAGGTATCACTGCGATTTGTAAAGCGGGCCGATCTTGGATCGAGGTCGTATAACCACGGGCGTGAGAAAGTCGATTGTGATAATGGGATCTCATTAGATTCAATCAGCTGCCCCATCTGTATAACTTCTGCATAATCTGTATAAAGAAGCTGATTAACTTTTTCTTTAGTTTCACTCAATTATAGCAAAGCTATCGTCGTAGTTTCTACTTGAGTTAGTCCTGTTCAAAAACATACAGAGCTTCAAGAGCTTCCCACAATTGCGTAAAGCGCAATTATCAAGGGTCTCGAGTACCGCAAGCCGCTTTCCAAGCTTTGCCACCTGCGTCAGCGTAAGTTCACTCTGACATCGTGTCGTTCTGCGACTGGCCCTTATAAGGGAATAATGTCAACGGACTTTTTTTTAAACTACACGTAGGCTGCTTTTCTTTCCTATATAGACTGTAAAGCATACATATTCTATGACAAAAGTTAATCGGTCTCTTTTTCGTTGTATACAGACTTCCAAATGATTTCGTAACAATTAATCTGTGCGCAGTATATGAAAAAATCTGTGTAGAGAGAGAGAGAGGAAGAGAAAACTTTAGTGTGATAAACGTAGAGTTCGGCCGTAGAATTCGGCCTCTGCCTAAGTTTGGAAAAGGAGAAAGGGAAGGACACCAAAAAAGAAAGAGAGAACGAGAGAGATAGCGTGTGTGTGTGTGTTTGTGTTTGTGTGTGTGTGTGTGTGTGTGTGTGTGTGTGTGTGTGTGTGTGTGTGTGTGTGTGTGTGTGTGTGTGTGTGTGTGTGTGTGTGTGTGTGTGTGTGTGTGTGTGTGTGTGTGTGTGTGTGTGTGTGTGTGTGTGTGTGTGTGTTTGTGTGTGTGTGTGTGACGCGAAAACACCCGTGCACTTAGATTTAGGTGCACGTTAAAGAACCCCAGGTGGTCAAAATTTCCGGAGTCCTCGACTACGGCATGCCTCATAATCAGAAAGTGCTTTTGGCACGTAAAGCCCCATAATTTAATTTTAACTTCATCCTGTAATGTCGACGGAGACGCCACGGAGTGTTGAAATGCCAGTGACAGCACCCGGAATGCTGTCAAGGCGATATGCAGCATTATTTCGCGGTATCATACCGCTCCCTGCTAGCGAGCGCTCCAAACTTGGAGCGAGCATTTTTCAGCATCATCTTCGAACAACGTACTTGTTAAAGTCTTAAGACACGCGCTTTGCGCAGAAGATGTATGCGCATCGCACGTCAAAAAAAGTGTAGGATCCGCATGCTGTCTACAAAGGTTCTACAAAATGCGCATCGAAACACATACAGACTTCTTTCTGCAGACATTTAGAGGACGAGGGAACATACCCCTCAGCCACCTGCTCGGTAATCCACTGAGCGACAATAAGGTATCTCTCTCTCTCTCTCTCTCTCTCTCTCTCTCTCTCTCTCTCTCTCAGGACCGCGCTGCCTGTGAGTATATAAAGTGCGCTTGCTACCGCTGTCCCCTGATCCGCGAGCTCCCCCCACATGTCCCTATTGTACGCACACAGCACGTTTTTTCCTCGTTGCACACACTCCAAGAAAAAATTGCACCCTATATGAAGCTTACCTTCTTTTTCCCCATACAATAAACGCCTATCTTGCGCGACTTTCTTCAACGCTCTGCGTTCTGCGCTGCCGGTATGTATACGTCCGAGTACCGACCAGCAAGCGCGTGTCAGCATAACGTACAGCGTTTCTGACAAGGATGTGCAGCGAGTGCAGAATGTTCGAAACACGGATATGCGCGCTTTACAAGATAGATGTCAGCTATTGCTTGTGGACAAGATAAGCCCTAAATGGCGTAAACACCTTCTTATAACGCATGCGCATAGCTATACGCTCTCACGTTCGCAAGGCCCCTATAGCTGCGCACTAGCAAATATAGGACTGCCTATAAGCGCCATTCTACGTACAAGGTATGAGCTGCCATCGAGAGGAATTCTGTCGGTGTGGCGTCGCTTTTTTCCCCACACGGTGTGTCACGCAGCACGCAGAGCTGTCGCCGTTGCTCAACAAACGAAGCCGTTCCATGAAAAGTCACGTGGCTTAAGCAGGCTTTACGCAGGTGTAATAAGGAAAAAAAAAAAAAAAAGCAGCCTCGGTCGGCCGGGCATGGTGCTTTCCTCCTCGGCTCAGCTTGAGCAACAGTGTGATAGATATCTTCCGCCCGGCAGGTTCTGCGCAGTTGCCTCGCACACGTGACTTTTATATGTCTCTGTAACGGCAGCGCTGCGGCCTTTTCTGGGGTCTACACGCCTACACCAGCTCTACACGCACCTTGTCGGGCACCTCGATGTGCTGGCTGTTCTCATAAATTGTACGCATGACGCCTGCCTTGAATCACAACCTTTTGCTGTATTTGCGCGAGCGGAAGACCGCCTCTACACATCGGCTCTCTCTAACTGCACTGGCGCCTGCCTAGGTGGAAGCGCTGTTGTGTGTTGATGTGGCGTAATTAAATTTTTTGACCACATCGCGTGTTCTTGGCTTTAACGGAAAGTGTTTGCAATTCAAGTGAGCCATGGCACTTTGATTTGCTCTTCCCTTTCTCTCTCACTCTCTCTTTCTTTTTTGTCACCGTAGCTCTTATGAGCTCTTAGCCCGGTTCGGAGACGTTTGTTTATGGTTATGATGATCTCTATTGGCATCCCCTTGGAAACGGGGTAGTGAGAAATACGCACCTAGCCTTCACGCTTGAACTAGTCAGTATTGTATAGTGTGTCCCAACTAACATTAGCCAAGCTGTTCTAAAAAAGAAAGAGAGGCGGTTTAAGATACGATCTTAAGACTTACGGTATTTGATCGTCAGACCTCTGACGACCAAGCACAGTATGGTCTTATAATCGTATCTTGCACCGATAGCTTGGCCAACGTTAGCTGGGGCAAACTGTATACGTGCATATAGCAGTACAGCATTCTGCTTATCTATCATTGATATTTTCTCTCTTCGTTAAAATATCTATCTCTGTATAGTACAGTTACCCACGTCTGTAATCACTCCGGTTCTGTGAATCTCTTCCCTGCTTTTTTTTTTTTTTTCTTCGCCAATACTCTAAACGTCTCTTGCTTGGACGTCATGAACCTCTGTCACTGTTCCCGTCCGTGGCTCTTGGCGCTTTGAATGCAAGACAATAAAAACGAGAAAAGGAGATCACTAGCGCACGGCGTTTGTTTCTCGTTCGACGTATTACGCCGTTTGAAAACACGCGGCCTGTACCCCCGATCAGTTAGCTCATGCGCTACTGGCGTAACCCGGCAACGAAACTGTGGCGTGTGAGTTACCTCTCGTTTCAGACCTATTTTGCCTAAAGGAAGAATAGTATATGCTTTGTCTTTCGGCGACGTCGCAATATCAGTGCACGTGAGGCTCTATGTCTTACCTCGTCTTATGCGACCGAACCGTGTGCCTTCTGGAGGAAACGTAACTATAGCTTCGTCCACCCAGTCGAATCTGCGACACAACGTCTAGAATGTAGTATATGAAGTTATTTGCTATTCACCCCACCCGCCTTGTGAGACACCCATCGGTGGGTGTCTCACATCTGTCCCAGCTAGCCAGTTTTCGTCAAATTTTCATCAGTCTCTGGGGCATTTTCCGCGTCCTGGCTTGAGGCGATGGACGCGGAACGTTCCGCAGGCCCGTGCTGCCAGAAGTCTGCAACGGCAATCTCTTCTATGAGTCAAGGCACCTGGTCAACCACCAGTGACCACTCAAGAGAGACTCCTACTCCTGTGGCCATGGATGCAGTGCAACGGCAATCTCTTCTATGAGTCAAGGCACCTGGTCAACCACCAGTGACCACTCAAGAGAGACTCCTACTCCTGTGGCCATGGATGCAGAGCCTATTGCCGGCCCGTCTGGCAAGATCACTACATTAACCAGTTCCTCAAGGAAACGAGGCACCTGGTCCAGCACCAGCGAAGACACAGAGGTCTACTCAATCACAGGTGACGACTCATCTGATGACAGCTTCGTGTCGGTGAGGAGCCGAAGGGCTAAAAGGAGGCTTATCAAGGCGTCGTCACCAGCGAGTACGTCAACCATGCAGGCAGGTAGTGAACGCTGGCCGCACACCATCCTCTTCATGCCAGTGGATTCTTCTGTCAACCTTCGAGTATTGAACAGGCAAGCTCTCTCTGTTTTTCTTGAGGGAAAGGCGCCTAACGAAATCAAGGAAGTCCGGCTGAACACACGAAAGAATGTTCTAGCTGTCGACACAACCCGTGGAACCACGCTGGAGACGCTACGACAGATAACAGATTTGGGCAACATAAAAGTACGATCGGTCATACCTATGGATGGGGCCTGCACTGCAGGTGTGATCTACGATATTGACTTGGCTATTTCGAACTCGGACCTGCCCATTCTGATCAAACCGGCATACGAAGGAATGGTCATCACGCACGTATGCCGACTTGGCAACAGCCGTTGTGTGAAGATTGTGTTCAAGGGGGATTCCATCCCTTCGCACGTAAAGGTCGGTCACTTCCGACATGTCGTACGACGGTTTATCCCAAAGCCGCTTCAATGCCACAAGTGCTTTAAGATCGGACATGTTAAGGGCGCCTGCACAAACTCCCCAATATGCCCCCGGTGCGCGGAGTCACACACGGTAGATGTCTGCCGTGCCACAAACTTAAGGTGTGGCACCTGTGAAGGCACCCATGAAGCGACGTCTAAAGAATGCCCAAGAATCAAAAAAGAGTTCGAAGTTCTGAAGCAAATGGTGAGGGATAACTCAACCCATAGAGAAGCCTCAGAAAAGATCCGGCGTCGACGTCGTCATCGACGGAAACGCTCAAGACAGGGTGGAGCTCGTGCGCCGCTTGCGCCAACGCCATCATCTTCATATGGAACGCCCGAGAGCACAAGGAAGCCTCAGAGGGGAGCTGCTGCCCCCGTGGAAGAGTGGCCGGCGCTTGCAAGCTCTCAGTCTTCTAAGGAGCCTCCACGCTTGATGCTCCCATCGAAGCCCGCTTCTGTCGGTGAGGCTTCAACAGTCGACTGCCAAATGATCCCGGTGCTGCGATCCATTGTGAATGTCATCAAAGCCATGCTGACAAGCATTGACACTCCATCTGCTCGTAGTGGACTACAAGTGCTCGACGCGCTGAGCCCCGTCCTAGCAAGCCTTGAGTGAAGCCATGACTGACAATCACAAGTCATTTCGTAAGGAGGTCAGAGAAGCGTCGATCCTTCAGTGGAACGCGAGAGGTCTAAGATCTCGCATCGCCGATTTTCGTCAATTTGTTCTCACTAACCGCTTTCCAATCATTGTCATATGTGAACCAAGATTATCCCATCCAATGAGACTATCCGGCTACGAGACAATATTCTCATCAAGAGACATCAAAAGTAGCAAGGTGGTCGTGTTTATTCGCCGTGAACTCACTTACGTCGTCCAACCGGTGCAACATCATGACGACAATCAGTATGTGTGCATGACTGTTAAAAATAGGAAAGTCACCTTTGCACTCTTGGGGGTGTATCTGTCTCCATCGAGTCGATTTGACACCAAAAGACTAGAAGACATCTTGAAAACACAACCTGGTCCATGGATTATCACTGGGGATTTCAACGCTCACCATACCATTTGGGGAAGCTCAAAGGTTAACGCGACGGGAAGACGACTAGCTTCATTAGCTTCCAACAATGGTCTCTGCCTGCTGAATGACGCGAGTCCAACATTTCTGCGGGGAATAACGTACAGCAGCTGCCTCGATTTGACTTTCGTCTCCCACCGCCTCGCCACACATGTTAAGTGGTTTTTGGACATTGAAACGCACGGAAGTGACCACATCCCCACTTACCTCAAGATCAAGGGAATGTCTAACACGTATACGTTCACCACGATACGAAGAATAGATTGGTCTGTCTTTACATCCCAGATTGAGGACGCTTGTCACAAAGGCCTCTCTTGTGGCCTTCAACAAGCTATTAAGAACACGGCACAGACGGCCACGCGCACACTTACGTGTTCTCCAAGGTATTCTCAATTCGACCTGGAATTGGAGCAGCTTCGTGCGATTCGCCGTCGTGCCGGAAGGAGATATCGACGCACTAAGTCAATTCAGGATCTCAGAACAGCCAGGCGAATGCAAAAGAAGATACAACGGCGCATGGATAAACTAGAGGCTCAGCGTTGGTCGAAATTTTGTGCGTCGCTAGATCCCCGCAAACCGCTATCTCATATATGGAGAACTGTGCGAGGTCTACGTTCTGTTCCGGAACAGCGTTTCCCGTTTAAGGCCCTAGCATTATTCCAGCGCCGACAAGACATTGATGTGGCGGAAGACTTCTGTGCTATGATTGCGGGCCAGCCAACTCGCACAGGTTCGCTTACATTGAACCGTATTCCAGATTCACGCGATTCACGCATGGATCTGCCTTTCACGACGCAAGAGCTTGACGCGGCGCTCGCCCTCTGTAATCGGTCGTCGTCGCCTGGTCCGGATGACATATCTTACCGCATGCTATGTCACCTTGGTGAACGGGCACGAAGTGCACTCCTTCATATCTATAACGAGTCCTGGCAAGAGGGCAAAGTTCCTCAAGATTGGAAGCTCAGCCGCCTGGTACCGCTTCTTAAGCCTGGCAAGTCTCCCTTAGAGATTACTTCATACCGACCGATTGCGCTGGCAAGTTGCGTTGGGAAGGTAATGGAGCGAATGATCCTCGCCAGACTTGAGTGGTATCTTGAACATTACGAAATCTACCCGGACGCCATGGCTGGTTTTCGACGTCACCGATGTTCTATCGACAACGTTATCGATCTGGTAACCTATGTTCAACACCAAAAGGCGTGTAAGAGGTTATCTGTCGCAATGTTCTTAGATATAAAGGGAGCCTACGACAACGTTCTTCATGACGCCATACTTGAAGCATTGGAATCGGTGGGCCTAGGCGGTACATTATATCGTTGGACTCGCAGTTATTTACATAGGCGGTCTCTATTTCTTAACACTGAAGCTGGCCCAACCTCGGAATATTATACGCACCATGGAGTTCCACAAGGTGGTGTCTTGAGTCCAACGCTTTTCAACCTTGTACTCATTGGTCTCGTGGAACGACTTCCGAACACAGTTAAAATTTCAATGTATGCCGATGACATCTGCGTGTGGGCATCTGGTGTGACACGGCCGCAAGTACGCGCCAGGCTTCAAAAAGCTGCCACGTCAACATCGGCCTACTTAAATGAACAAGGCCTCAAGATCTCGCCAGAAAAATGCGCATTGGTCGCGTTTAGCCGGAAGCCAATGAGATTATACGATGTCTCTATCGACGGTCAAAACATTCCTTATGTCAGGACGCACCGATTCTTAGGAGTAATCATTGATCGCGACCTCTGCTGGAGTCCTCATGTGGCCTACCTAAAGAGGCGCCTGACGGATATCTCTAATGTGTTTGAGTTTCTTGGAGGAAATGTCTGGGGTACTTCAGCACATGCAATGATGCAACTGTACAGGACGCTCTTTCTTGGGTATTTGCGATACAGCTTGCCTTTGCTGACCAACACCTGCAGAAGTAATATCCGTACACTCGAAAGCGTCCAGGCCCAGGCGCTAAGAGTGTGTCTTGGATTGCCGCGGTGTTCATCAACGGCTGAAACCATTGCGATTGCACACGATTTCCCAGCCAAGACCCATATAGTCATGGAAGCACTCAGAGCACACGTAAGACACCTTGCTCGAGCCCCTGCCCATCATCTAGCCTCACTGCCAGAGGATCGACCACGCGCTTCCTTTTGTGAAACTGTCCTGCCCTATCGTGCATACCTTCCATCAGGTTATACAGCTCCAGCGAAAGTTCCGTTTCCACCATGGTGCTTGGCTCAAGCAAAGGTTCGACTTATCGTACCAGGCATACGAACAAAAGCCCAACTCTCGTCTCCAGCACTCAAGCAGCTTTCACTGCTCTTGCTGTACGAGACGTACAACGATCATCATCATCTGTATACTGACGCTTCAACCACGGTGAATGGGTCTGCAGGATCGGTGATCTTTCCTGCAAAACCTTCCACCATAAAGATTCGACTCTCTCACCAGACTACATCGACTGCCGCGGAGCTTGCTGCTATTCGTTGTGCACTTCGGGTAATTTCTGAAGAACTACCCAAGAAATGGAGCGTGTTCACTGACTCCAAGGCTGCACTTCATTGTTTGGTTTCTGCCTTACGCCGAGGACCCCACGAACAACTAGTTCTAGAAATCAGACTGCTGCTTCACCACCTCGTCGAGCAAGGACACGACATCACGTTGCAGTGGATTCCAAGCCACTGTGGCATAATGGGCAATGAACTTGCCGACGCAGCAGCACGATCTGCACATGAGGAGGGCTTGCAAGACTCCATTCCATTCTCAAGAACAGACGCTGCAACGAAAATTCGTGTGCTTGCAGATGAATCCATCAAAACTTTATGGAACACACCAAGCTTACAGCATACACGTCTACACCGACTGGACCCATCCCTTCGACTTCGACCCCCATCTGGACTCTCTCGACTAGAAACAGCAGTACTTTGCCGACTGTGGCTTGGTGTCGCCTACACAAGATCCTTCGCCTTCTGAGTCGGTATGGACGACAGCGCGGCTTGCAGACACTGCGGCGGCGAGGAGACCATCGAACACGTGCTCTGCCACTGTCCTCAATACAGCGCGCACCGGCTGTCACTAGCGACCACGTTGGCACGCCTTGACGACAGGCCACTTTCAGAACAGTCAGTTTTGGAATGCCGACGTGAACTGTCGTCGCAGCAAAAGTCGGTCAAGGCTTTGTTGACTTTTCTACGTGACAGTGGCCTATTAGAAAGACTATAAGGACCCCATTTCATCCCTTTTCATATTTTTTTTCTCACGCTTTTATTTTTGTCACGCTCTTCTTTCCGTCTTTACTTCCCCTTTCCCTTCCCCTAGTGCAGGGTAGCAAACCGGAGGTTTTAAGTCTGGTTAACCTCCCTGCCTTTCTCTCATTTGCATCTCTCTCTCTCTCTCTCATCGGTGGGCAGTATTCTGCGATTCGAAGGCGGCCTTACAATCTCTTCTGTCATCTCTTCGTCGCGGGTCCTGTGAACAATTCGTGTCAGAGATGCGAGAAATTCACCATCACATGATCGCGAAAGGGCACAACGTCGTGTTTCAGTGGCTGCCTGGCCATTGCGGTATCTCCGGCAACGACATCGCTGACGAAGCTGCTAGGAAAGCACACGAAGGAGCAACCCTTGTTTCTATACCTTTATCGCGGACTGACGCAGCCCAACACTTGGGCAAGCTATAGCGCACCGTATGACATTGGAGAAGTGGCACACACCTGAATTCACTCAACATCGATTGAAGTCCCTCGATCCTTCTATGCAACTGCGGCTGTTAACTGCGGCTGTTACCAGGGCTTCTGCGTAAAGGGGAAACAATGCTGTGCCGCTTACGCTTATTCATTTTTGATTGGAATGACTGATAGCGCCGAGTGCAATGTCTGCGGTGTCGAGGAAACTATAGAACGTCTACTGCGCCCATCTTTTGAAAATGAAAGGCAAGATACCTGCACAGCTCTCGACCACTTAGATAGAAAACCGTTCACCTTGAACAAGATATTGGGACCATGGCCTCGCATATCGCAGCTACAAAAGGCCACAAAAGCGCTGCTGCGATATTTGAAAGCTACAGGATTAAGTCAGCGTCTGTGATCCGGAGTGAGTGACTGAACGATATCCCCAGTGGACTTTCTCTTCTTCTTTTAATATTTCGGTCCCCTTTTCCCTTTCCCCAGTGTAGGGTAGCCAACCGGCCTCAGTCCTGGTCAACCTCCCTACCTTTCATTTATCATTTTCTCTCTCTCTCTCACGGGTGACTACTTTCACGCGCGCACTGCCTATTTAAATTCGCAGACTTCGTCCCAAAAGCTTTGTCTTCGAGCGGAGCGTTAATGCGACCAGCAGGACGCCACGCGACGAACATGATCGCAAAGACACGGCTACTAAACGCTTGCCGTCGGCTGCCTGCCCTTGTGTGCGGGATTACCATAACTTAAGCATTTTTTTTTTCACCTGGATAGTCGTCGAAGCACTGTATGCCACTCCCCGCTGATCTCCCTCGATGCCTGTGCGTGTACATCGGCGGTCGAATCAGATGAAGGCTGAAGAACACGCCACCAGAGAATCCGTATACGATATGCGAGGTCCACATTTGCGTTCCCGATATAATCAGCCCCGGCTGCGACGACCACCGTTGCGCCTGTCGTATCTATGAGACCACTATACGACGGATCACATGTACGTAGCTTTCGCGGACAGATAAGTGGCCGAGGCTCAGTCGATCGCAGACGCGACAAACGCGCGCCTCCTACACGTGTTTACGGAGTTTATACGGTGCCGCCAGTTCTTTCTTTCTCCCTCTTCTTAATTCTAAGTCTTTGGATTATGGCGTCGTTCGATATATAGTACAGATTACCGAGATACTTAGCCCCTCCCCTATCCTGCATCCAATCCTACAAGCCCTCACCAGAAGAAAACGAGCTCATCGTTTTTCAGTTCGACGTAAATGGCACGTGAACGCGGATCTGCGCATGCAAGGCTTGGATCCGACTGATCTCGCCGTCTGGTCAACCAGCCTGTATACGCGCGTACGTGCATCGGCCATTAGATATGCAGCACGACCGTTAATCCGGTTAACACGCTCTCCTACACTGCGCTAAATAGATCCCTGGAACATTGGTCTTCTTCGCGAGTCGCTGTGCTTGGGTCGCGCAAGCGCGTAGGGGCGTCAAAGCGAAGAATATTGGGCGACAATCTGAAGCAACCTCTAAGGGGATTACCGGATTGCACCCCCCCCACCCCTTCCCCCCGCGCCTATACTGCTTACTTGATAGTGAGAAGACTGTAGAGCACTGACCACTTAGATGCAAACTACAGGGGATCGAGCGCCGGTCTTGTTTTACGCTGGTATACTGATTCGATCGAGATTATGTACGCGAGAACGGTTCTAAATTATGAAGAGCGCAGAGACCACCCATTGTTCGAATGCAAATTGCGCGCAGAGGTCGCTGTTGTATTGCCATGAACGGTTCCTTAAAGCTGTACACGTAAGCAAGTAGCGCTCTTTCGCAATATTTTCTTTTCGGGCGTATAGACTTATCTTTGGAGCGAGTGCGTCGATCGTGCAGAAATTTAATATCAGTCTCGACGTACCCGCCTGGCGTCGTGCTGAGCAAGTATTTTAGCTCGTTACTAATTCTACAACTCGAATAAAAAACGTCGTCTGAACTGATATGCGGCTCCCGAAGCTGTGGTGTGCGCAGGACTTTCTATATTGAGCGGAGCAGTATGTTGTAGTGCAATATTTTATCTTTGGCATCTCTTCAAACAAATAAGACGAATTAATTGCTCGCTGCATAAGAGAACCACTCTCCAAATCATGGCTTCAGAGATTGACTTAGCCGTTCCAGATGACTTAAATGCTAATATTGTGCTCATGTTCAGCTGTTAACTTACCTCACCAATGCTTTTGGTGACCTTTGCTGAATATGCAAACTAATCGTGTGCGTATGTGTGTGAATGTGTGCGCGTCTGCGCACGCGTGCGTGCGTGCGTGTGTATACTTTAAGCAATTTCTTCTTTGTTACAGAATCTAGAACTTCATTTACTTGTGCGTCATTGACAAGGTCAACCGCCGCAACTGCATGACGTGTCTTCCTTGTTACTATTGTTTTCTACATTCGGTTCACTACTTGCGACTGTCAGTGACCGTGAGTGCTGACTGTCTATATCTGCACGTTTGAGAAAATGACCTTAGAATTTTCTGGAGTGCTTTCGTATAACCTGCTTTTATCGTTCTTTTATCGTTTTATAGTTTGCTGCACGTGGACAAGCTGGCGATAAAATTGTTGTCAGCGCTTTCTGTCACAACCAAATGAAACTAATCGATCGAGGCTTATGCGGCAAGATCACCTATCTTACCTCTACACTCTATGTCAGCAACCTGATTTACTGCGCGGATCACGCGATAGACTCGCTAAACGGACATACGTTGACGGGCTGAAGTGACGTGGTTTTCAACCTACAGAACACCGGTTTTACCCGAGTCCGGACACGACTGGATTTTTTTTTCGTTCTGCTTCTGCCCTCCCCCTCCCCGTTTTCTTATTTATCTTTTTTTATCACCTGCTGAGCCTACCTTCTACCTACAATTTCCCGCAAGAGAAAGACGAAGAAACCACACAAAAACGAACCTTAATGGCGAAGGCATCCGGGAGCGCTCAAACTGCGGCGCATCGGAGCCGTCTATCGGTCAGGGCGTTGTCTCTCTCACTCTCTCCCACGTTTACGCTCGGCAGTGAGAGAGCCCTCTCTTACGAAGGCAGGCGCACACAGCCCCGCCATTTCCCAAGTGCCGTCGTCGCTGCCGTGACGCGGTGCCCGGCAAAAAAGAGTGCAACGTTATGCAGGCTCGACCTGCGGCGTCAAAGCTGGTCACCGGCTGGCTGATTTTTCAATGCTGCTCGCGTGTGTGACAGCTGGCCTGTGAAAGGCAACTCACGACATGCCTACCTTACAAAAGCGTCCTCTAACAGCAGAACATCCGCTATATAATATACATTGACGAGCGATGGCGCCAAGTCATTTGAATGCGTGGCAATGAACATTTTCATGCGCTGGACGGGCTATTCTGCGTATATACTTGGGAACGAAAACAAGAATCACACTTGCTTCTTTCCCTTCATTGCGCTTTTTCTTTTTTTTTTTTCTTAGAAAGACCTCACAGGCCTACGAAGAAGCATAGGGTGAGGGGGGCATGTGGCAAAATTTATCACAAAATACAATCGGTAAAATGATGTCGATGCATAAAAGGATTCAAATACTGGCACAAAACGAAGAAATTTACATATTTACAGAAAGACGCCAAAAAGAAAGAAAAAGAAATAAACAGAAAAGCATTGAATAAAGACAGCAAGAAGTATTACATAAAATCAGCAAGCTACTTTGCGTTGAGACGTTATACACTGCGTATAGTTAAAAAAAAAAAAAAAAACATGGCATAACGCTTGACAATGCATTGAAAACATAAACGTGATGTCATTGACAAGTACCCGTGTACTAACTCAACCCTACGCACAGTGAGTGAGCGAGAAAACTTTATTTCGAATCAGAACGATTCGCGTCCGGCGAGTTAGTGGGCTGGGGCATATGCAGAGTGTGGAGAAAAATTTTTCGCCAAATTACTGAAAAAGGCATCACGATTTCTGAGCGAAGCAATGCTATCCGGAAGGCTGTTCTAGAGACGGATAGCGCTAGGCAGTGTTGAAAAGTTAAATGCTTGCTTCGCTCCGTATACGCGGGCATATAGCTGAAGTTATTGTGCAATCTGCGCGATGTGAAGACGTGGTGTTTCAAGCACGGTAGGAATAATCCGTCAGAGTGAACGAATTTATGGAATAATGACAGCAATGCGATATCGCGGCGAGTACTCAACGTTATGAAACATCGTTGCAGCGCACAATTGAACACGGACGAGAAGAGAAAGACAACACGAACGCCGGTACTGAATTTTATTCATGGAAAACAGGGCTTTATGTACACAGGGGGAGGGAGGGGGGGCTGCTAGTGCTCAGGACCACCCAAAAATATTTCCTTGGTCTAGGCAACAGTCATCAGAAGTGTCAAACCAAAAGAAGAAAGGAATAAAAGCAAGAAGTGAAAAAAAGGTGAAAAAACCTTTCCCTCTCTTTTTTTACATCACTCAGTAGAATCTTGCTCATCTCCCGCCCTACCTAGCTGATTCGACACACCCGTTTGCCCTCCCTCCCCATGTGTACATAAAGCCCTGTTTTCCATGAATAAAATTCTGTACCGGGCGTTCGTGTTGCCTTTCTCTTCTCGTCCGTGTTCAATTGTGCGCTGGAACGATGTTTCATAATGCTGATCACAACCAACTAGCCCAGCTGTCCATACTTAGCGAGTACTCAACGACTGCAACCATAGTTCGGCTTTGATCTGCGTTATGCTAGGATGGGCGCTGTAATTATGAGTAATCAAACGGCGTGTCCTATTCTGAATGATTTCCAACGCTTCAATTAGGTATTGCTAGTGTGGAGCGCAAGTGGGAGACGCATACTCAAGCTGGGGTCGCACGAACGCTAAGTAAGCCAGTTTACACAAGGCAGAAGGAACACTGCGCAATTTCCTGCGCGAAAACCCTAGTGACATGGATGCATTGGCAGAGGCACACGTAGTGTGCTCAGACCATGATAGGTTAGGCGTGATGTGCACGCCAAGATACTTATATTGTGCTGCCGGGGATATAATACTATTCTTAATGTGGTAGATAACCTGCGGAACCACATTTTTATTTCCAGTAGACAGTGACTGGTCGGCCCCTTATGCGTTGGTTAAGCAATTAAAATAGGGAACGATTAGTAACTATATATATATTACACATCGAGTATTTAGAGACGTCGAGTATAGATAACATCACCTCCCTGTAACCTTGTCCATACATTACCCGTATTAGATATTATCCGCTGTACTGATAACAAGCCGCATTTTCTATCAGCTGCCACTGATATCACCATCACCGATTCAGTTCGAGCGCTTGGAGGCAGTACATAGGAAGGAACTTCGCTTGGTGATGGGAGTTCCTCAGGTGGCTTCAAACAAGAAGGTTACTAATGAAGCAGATTCTCTTCCACTCCGCCTTTTGGCATCTCAGGCCTTGCTGACGCAGCTATTCAGGCTGGGCGAGTCCTCCGCAGGTATGCGGTGCTTATCCGGCGGCTATAAGGGCAAGAACTTGCTCCCATTTCCATGCGGCGCTGAACACCCTGCGATTTTTAGAATTGGAATGGCCCAAACGGAGTCGTTTTGACCCGCCATGGTGTTTGTCCGACATTACCTGCAGCTTGAGTGCGCCCCACCTACCGGCAAAACGCACCATTGCAACTGCCGAAACAAAGATTTTTTTTGTTTTTTTGTGTGTGTACTGGACCACGTGAGCACAGCGTATCAAAGCCACCTACAAGTTTACACAGACGAGTTGGTGCGTGCGCAGACAGCTGCGGAGTGGCACTTCTGCATACGCTCCCTTGATGTGACGTGGTCTGACCACCTGGATCAAGTTTCGTCTTCAAGAGCAGGAAGCGCCGCAATTAGCGCGTATCTGCGAAAACTTCGGGCCTATTCTGCACGAGATGTGATTGTGCTTACGGAACCAAAGTCAGCTTTACAACGATTACATCGTGACCTACCTCGAGGGAAGTTTACAAGGCAATCTCTAGCACTAATAAAGAAATGTGATGAGCAGGGGGATCGAACGTAATATTCCAATGGACCCCATCCCTCATGGGAATTGAAGGAAACGAAAAAGTTGACTTTCTTGCACGCCTAGCGCTGACATGTGATCCCAAGAGCGAGAGGGTCAAACATTTTTCAAACTCAAAGGATGCCATCCGCAATCACATTAAGGTGATCCACAAGACTCCACACCCAGCCTGTTTGATCCATGGACTTACTCGCGAGGGAGCGACGCTGTTGTGCCGCATCAGAACCGATTTCACGTACTCCTCGGCTGGATCATTCAAGGCTGGACGTAGCGCTTCCCTGCTCTCTGCCTTCTGTTTACATTTCATTGGTCTATGCCTGCAGTTCGACGCAGAAAGAAAAGCGATGGTCTACAACCTCCAATAGGGTGGTCTTACACACAGGACCTTTGAAGACGTCATTTTCCCCGTAGGGCCCGCGAGAGTCAGGAAGATAGTGCAACGACTGCTTTTTGCCTTCCTGCGAGACACGGGGCTCATCAACACCTGGTGACACGCCCCCGACCTCAACTCATAGGATGCTCAGGCGAAACAATAACCGGCTATGTATGTCAGGCTGACCCCGCCTACTGTAGCATAATCACCACCAACACCACCTAGACATTGGCATCCTTTACAGAATAGTTGAACTGAACATGCAATGCCGTATGGACATAGATTGCAGGTATTCTGGCTAACCTCCTGTCCCTCTTTCATTTTTTTCTCTCTCTCTCCCTCACACGCACGCTTTCTAGGCATAGCATATACGAAATGTACGCCACCGTTCATGGACTCGTAAGCATTCACAGTCTAGTGACCGCCTATAGACGTTCTGCGTTCCATGTACATTCCCATCACATACGTTCTATATACATACACATCGCATATGTGCAATCCAGGGACTGTATACAGATAAATGGCAGTGCCTATGCGCGTTAGCAAAACGTATATCTGCAAGGGAAAGGCGCCGACCATTGCCTAAGTGCTGAATATACTTGTGTACGGGCCCGTTTGTGAACTTTGTCCTTTATTCTTCGGCACCAGCTCTAGCCTCCAGAACGCTGCACGGTATTACATAGACGGCGTGTAGGTCATGGCGCGTAGATCTTCTCTCGACTCTTCCGATGAGATGAGAGAAGAGACCCGTCACTGGCTGGCCTGGAAGGTATCCACTTGACACCTTGGACGAAGACCACATGACCACAGAGATAGGTCCCGGCTCAAGAAAGGGGTCTTTATCTTTACAGGGCGTGTGCGCACACTCGACTTCAAGGCAAGCCCCCCTTCCCCCCTTGCTATCTTGTGTGTTTATTTTTGTTCCTCTCGGCCCAGCATATTTTGAGGTGTCACCCGTATCTCCCGCAAAATATTGCGGCCTAATGGGCGCCTGTCTCTTGAGACGACGTCACGCTCGGAACACTGACACGTCGACGGGTTGAGCTTCCAGTCGCCCACGAAGTAAGGTCGCGCGTGTCATCCATCCGTTCCGGCACGCATCGCTGAGCGTGGTGCTGGCGGTATGAGTTAACCAGTTGTTATACAACAACGTCGTTAGATAGGTGACAGAACACGTTGCTCTGCCATAGTTTTCGCATGGTTGGCCGCGATATGCTATGGAAGGAAACCGGAAATGTTAGTCTTTTGATCGCTTCTTGGGAGTCAGAGCGAATCGGCGATTCCATGCATCTGAGCAAGCACGAGTGAGTAGTGATACAGGTAAAACCGGAGGTGGTTCGTTTCTTGTCTGCTTTTCTGTGACTCTGAGCGAGCGGGCGATTAATTCTTTGTAAGCGAGCCCGAACGAGTGTGAGTTCGCAAGTTCGTGAGCCTGTGTGAGCCAGCCTGAATCTGATTCTGGAGAGTTTTAGCCCATGTGGGGAGTTTTAGTCCATGGCGTCCGTTCTAGCGCACCTGGACAATAGACCACTGTCAGTTGCAACCATTTTCGCATATCGCCGACAGAAGACATCGCAGCTGAAGGCGATGAAGGGACTACTTCGGTTTATGAAGGATACGGGCTTGGACAAGCGGCTGTGACAGTGATGTCGCGTACCGCGCAAGAGTGACGGACTGTAACTGACGATGTGTTTGCTTTGTTATGTGCTCTCTCTCTCTCTCTCTCCTCCCATCTTTCACCCCCCCCCCCTTCCCGCTCCCATGTGTAGGGTACCAAACCGGTTAGGCTACACTGGTTAACCTCCCTGCCTTCCTTCTCCACTTTTTCCTTCCTTTAGCCCTAGCTGAGTTCGACAGTTTCCTAACTTGGTGAGTCTTGAGCTGGGTAAGATACTTCTGTTCAGTTTCAGTCCGACTGAACCAGACTGAGCTTGATTTGGTGCGTCTGAGCACAGGTGAGCCCGGCTTAGTCTGGCGTGTCTGTGTGTGTGTGTGTGTGTGTGTGTGTGTGTGTGTGTGTGTGTGTGTGTGTGCGCGTGTGTGTGTGTGGTTGTGTGTGTGTGTGTGTGTGTGTGCGCGTGTGTGTGTGTGTGTGTGTGTGTGTGTGTGTGTGTGTGTGTGTGTGTGTGTGTGTGTGTGTGTGTGTGTGTGTGTGTGTGTGTGTGTGTGTGTGTGTGTGTGTGTGTGTGTGTGTGTGTGTGTGTGTCAAGTATGGGCTGTCCAGAGAGCCCACGATGCGGCGATGAGGCTTGGCCTTCCCGTCCCAACGTGGGAGCGGCCCGCGGCTTCATCACCTCTCTGAAAAGAGGGCATCAGAGCCTCTCAGGACCATTAGTAAGTCTCTCTCTCTCTCTGTCTGTCTGTCTGTCTGTCTGTCTGTGCAGCTTATACATATATTTAGTTAATTACGCGCCAGTGTTTCTCTAAACGTCGCTGTTTGGCCCAGTCGTTTCTGCACCGCGTGCTCGTGAACTCTGCATGCGGCGTCACAGACACGTGGGCACACCGCGAGGTGCACGCGACGTCAGTCTGAAACGCCGGTCCGCTTAGTCATCTCTCAGTGCACCCAGCACGTCGTGCGATTTATCTCGCTCTTGACTTCTAGAAAAGGAAAGTGTCGACAAGTCGCTGCGGCACCGATTGGAAGGCCAATCAGGAGGAGTATGTTGAGAATATCGTAAGGAGGCAAGGAAGGCTATGACAGGGGTGCAGGATGCTCTCCGGCGACGACACGAAAGGTCCTTGAAGGATGCTTGAAGTTAAGCCGGTTTCCTGCCTTCGGGAGGACGCCAGATCCTTCCCCCTGCGTACTTTCGCTTATGCCTTGCCTAAAGTATGGCTACCACGCACAACTCCCCGGGTGCGCTGAAGGCACGGCACGACAGTGCGTTGTCGATAGCGCGGACACGTCGCGAACGCCTCGCCGTGGGCTTGGCCTTGCGACGTGTTTTCGAATCGCGGCGGCGGTTCAGCGAGGCCCGTCACTGCAGTCTTTGAGAGCGAGAGAGAAGGAGAGACAGACGGTCGTCCTCCAGACTTCTAATGGGCGAAGCAAGTGTGTGAGTGCGCGCGCGAGCGGCTTCGTGCGCCAGGGCCCCCTTGCCTTTGCCAGCCCCCTCAAATGGCTTATTTCCATTTTCCTGCTTTTCTGTCGCGCAGCCGTTCACTTTCGCTTTACTCGGCGCTGCCCTGGGTGACTATAAGGTGGCGCCCCTCCCCTCTTTGTCCTCTCCTTCAGGCGCCGCGTCGATCGGGCCTGCTCGCCGAGAAACTGTAGGCGTCCTTTTTGTTTCTCCTTTTCTTTTTTTTTTTTCTTTGGCGTAGTGGGCGTCAGAGCTATGTGCCCCGTGTGTGTGTGTGTGTCGGTATACATTCGCCACCGCTTATGCGTTCGGTGGAGAAGCGGTAAGATGTCAAGAAAGCTAGGTAAGAGATGAACGAACGAACATTATAAAGTCGATTTAGCTGGAGGAGGTCAAGGTTTATTATGGTATCAAAACGACTCGCAATTATTTACAGAAGAGTTCCGCTTTCATCGAGTGTGCGTTGCGACCATTGGGCAGAAAGACCAGTTTGCTTTCTTGTTGTTCTTCTTTGCTGCGTTCTTTCCTAACTACGCAGCTTCCAAGCTCATGAAGTTCGCAGTACTTGAAAAAGAGCTAATATTTGTTTTCTTTTATTGGCACACGCACAGTAACTTGTCGTCATTGGCCTCTTTGATTCGTCCTCACGCTGTTCTTTATCAAGAAGCTAAATGTCAGCCAACTCACGTGAACAGTGTGCTTTCTTCTTTTCGAAAGAGATAAACTAGTCGTTTTCACTTTACCTGGTCCTGCCGAATGACATCCTGGCGAACGTCATAAATACATAAAGAGTGCACTATGCGGCAGGCACAAGGCCATGTAATTTACGAAAGAACGTACTGTGTCACCCGCCTCGTGTTATAGTCTACCGGCGTGTAAGTGAGTATACGTATGAGTTCATTAGAGGGATCGCACTTCCTCTTATATATAAGACGTCACGAAGATGCACCCATCCCCTGGGTCCTTGTTCAAGACTGTCCCTTTCGTCGAAGGTCAGCAGCGTTTCGCGGTCGCACACACACGCCACTACCCTCTCCCTGTAACTCCATCCGCTCAGCGAACGCCGGTGAACTTGGCCTACATACGCGCGTCTTATAACGTCAGCGCGCGCCGGAGCCAGCCGCAGGCCCCCTCGGCGCATATGCATACTCGGGTAACACCATACACAGCGGCCGGGGCTGTTGTGGCGAGATCGAGGTGGAGGAGGGCGGCGTTAGGAGGCTTGAATTTAGGAGCGGGATCGCGTGCTAAAAGTGGGGCAAGGACACGCTGCCTCGCTGCGTTTCGCGCGAGTCCGAGAACGCCTCGCATGCATCCCCCCCCCCCTCCTGCTCGCCCTCCCACCCCGAGTGCGGGATCCCGTGCGTCTCTCGGTCGTCGTCTCCTCCGCGAGGTGCATCGATGAGGAGCGACGATTGCTTGCGCACGTGACCCAATTTCGACGTAGCTTTCACCCGAATGGCGGGCCTCGAAAAAGCCTGATGACGCCCCTTACCCCTGCGCGGCCTTGCTCGGACGCGTTCTAATTTATGACGCGTGTATGCGCAACCCCGTGTGGGGCGTGAACGTTTAAGAAATCATATCGAGGCACAGGTGATCCAGTCTGCATGTGTTTGTTTTAGCGTGTATAGTACGTGCTCGAGCGCGTGCGCGTACTTACGCAGCTTTGAAAGCATTGCGTATGCGTTCACGGTCACGAACAAGCACAGTATATAACAGGCCGGCCATAAGCATCTCGCCGCGCCTCCCTCCGGCCTTTCTCGTGGACAGATTTATGAGCGTCAAGAGAGAATGGCCTTCACAGGATGAACGGGAGGGAAGCGGTTTGTAGAGAAAGAGAGTGGTTGTTTTGAGTGTGAGGAAGGGTTGTATTTTTATCCCCAGGTAACCCTAAATGTGAACAGATACAGTGGACTCTCGGTCCCGCGTGCACAGAAGAATCCGGCGCAATTTCTACTCTGCACGTGAGCCCTCCTTACTGGAAACAGCGTCTCCTATTTCGATACGTTATGTCTCACTAAAGGCAGATACCTGAACTATTGAGCACTTATGTGTATAGATAAGGGAAGCCGTCACTGCGCCAAACGTGCAAAAAAAAAAAAGTACAGAAAGATGCATAGCCCCACTTTGTATGCTCTTGCACCTATACTCATGCAGATTGGAAAGAACCGTCCCAATGCCATCGTTTGATCAGCGTGACACAGCCTACGATGAGACCCTGCGTGCCTTAGTGTAGTTGCGTTACGCGAGAGAAGTACTAAATTGCTTGGAAGGCCCATGGCCGCTTAGATAACGAGAGAAAAAGAAAAAAAAAACTTCGCCCACTGCCTTCTGTTTCCTCATAAATTAAGCTCTTTTCTCGCGATTTTCTTTTCTTTCTTTCTTGTATTTTTTCTACACGCGCGGTTTTAAAACACACCACTTTCTCGAAGGTTATAGAAACACCGCAGAGTGGGCCGCGCGTTATGATACGCCTAACCCTGAGCGCGTGCTAGAGGAAAGTCCCGGATACGAAAGTGCGTTCGTGAAAAGAATTACGAAAGCCAAAGTAGAGGGGATTCGCTCTTATATCAGATAGTATTCCACGGAGCGCGCCTACAGGCGGGACGCGAGCTTAGAAATTTTTGAGCGAGAAAAGAAAAAAAGAAACTGCAGGCAGCCTTTCTCGTGTTAGCGCGTTCGCCAATCAAATGCGTCGTCCTTACCGGTATACAGCTTCACCGATTCGCTCGCCGTTTTTTTTTTTTTTTTCCTTAACTACGTGCAAAGCAGCCGACTGCGAAGAAGCCGGTGAAATATCTTATGCCATTATACCAGAGACGCGCTTATTCTGCGACGCAGGATGCACATATAGTAGCGGCGATATTAAGCCGGCGCTGCTCGGCCGGATTTTCGTATTTGGCTTCTTCTTTTTCTTTTCTTAACGCACTTTTCTTCTTTTCTGTCAAGCGATTGCGTCGGCATAGGCCGGTCACGTTCAAGGAAACGAACACGCACGAGCCAAGGCTGCGCCAAGGTTTCAGAAGATCACGTTAGTGCGAAAACATTGACTCCCAGTTTCAGTTATGTGCATGGCTCTGCGGAGCAAAAGAAAATAAAGAAAAGAAAAACGAAGGAACGAACGGACGAACGAAAAGACTAAGGTATACCTCAGTCTTTTCGTTCGTTCGTTCGTTCGTTCGTTCGTTCGTTCGTTCGTTCGTTCGTTCGTTCGTTAGTTCGTTCCAGTAAGCTATAGCTTAGTGCAGGAACGTGCGTTACGGTTCTCGTCGCGTGAGAAATCGACTTCGTGCTTATGAATACTCGCAGCTTTGCCCGTGCAGCAACGTGCTGTACGCGCTTTATCAATAAGAAACACGTGTGGTTCGAATGGTTATACGGGAGGCCTCGCACGAAGGCGCCCGTGAGGGCGCGTATGAATTTGGGCTGCGGACCTGCGTGTTTTCGTCGAACTGGTTTACGCGATGCTTTTCGGAAGGATTCTGAGGAGCCGATTGCGCGCACAATTGTGCACGCCAACACGGTGCACGGAAAGCAAAAAAACGTCCACGAAAAAAGAAAGAAGAAATTAATAAAGTGCCGCGTACATCTTGAAACAATTCTTAATGGACTTGCAGTGCTGCAAGATTGAGTGATGTGTGTGTAAATTGTTTTAGGTAAACTGAGGCAGGCGACTGGGTGTTTGCACTCTGCGTCAGTGAGTCGTCCTTGAAGCTTGTCCCGTTGCTTCTCCCGTATCTTTCTCTCTTCAGAATCAGTACCCTTTTCCCTTCCGCGCGTAGGGCTGCCAACAGATCTAGTCCCGTCCTTTATAACTTATATTTCTCTCTGACGGACAGCTCATCATGAGCTTATCAATATGCCCTCCAAATCTTTTATGTACGGTGTGATGCTATGGGTCACCTGGACGCTTTTTCTTCAGAAGACAGTCTGGTGCGAGGTTCCCATATAAGGCAATAAATGTTAATAGAAGCGCAATGGAATTGTTCTAAGGATTTTTGTAACGTGGTGCGGTCCCCTTCTAAGGGACACACTCTAACGTGCAGCTCTCAGTTTGCTGGCGCTCTAGGCGCAAGTGCCGGCTGAAGCTGTGCCAGTTCACTGCGCAGGTGCATATAGGTAGAAACGTTCCGCTGCTACCAGCCACAAATCAAGTTGCGCAAAGCCAAGCGACTGTGCATTTGTCAGAGGAGAAAACTCTTATACCCGTGTTCTTCACTCGTGTGTACCCGGCCTTTAGCCAGTGGACAGAACTGTGTATCAACATCCGCCACAAGGAACGGTGGCAACGACAAGGAACCCACTGATCCACGATTGGCTCACGACACTGGCTGTAAACGACTAAACGACTGGCAGTGATCGCAGGTATTTCTGCGAAAAAAAAAAGAGTACAAGAATCGCCATGGCAGCAGCCCAAGAGTCGCCAGATACATCGTCTGCCTGCTGCCGTCTGCAGTTATTCCTCGGAGAGGTTGCCGTCTGCAACGCTGCGCGCAGCAGCCTGTACACGGACGAACCGTTTGTTGAGTGCTGACAAGGCCCGTTCGGGCCGTCTCGTATGGTAATTCGCCCTCCGAGTTAAAAAGGCGGCAAACGATCGGAAACGAAGACAACAACAGCGCTTGGTACAGGAACGACGAAGGGGGGGGGGGGAGGGGGGGTTGGCTGAGGCATACATTAAATGCGCACTTGCCGCGTCCCTAAGAGGCGGAGAAGCCGGCACGAGTGGCGCCAAAAGCGCTATATTTAAAATCCCTCGCGGCTTTCCTTCGCGGCTGAAGGGGCCGGGAAGGTCGCGCGGGCCACGGATTGCATCCGCCCGCTTATTCTGCTGTTATTCGCCGCTCCCGCTGCCTTGTTCTCTCGCGCACGTACGCACGACACACGCACACACACACACACACTCGGCTCCGCACTTTGAGGCGAGGCGTAAAGCAAGGTAGTCATGGCTGTTCAAGGTGTCCGCTCTCTGGGATGCCGTCGCGCTGAGGGCGGCGCCTGCTGCTCCCGCCGCTTTGCTGTTGAAGTTAGGTGCAGGAGTTGGGCGGGTACAGGGTGCACGTTACTATATGTGATAGTTGATGAGTGGGGCAACGTGATGCACGCACCGTGACAGAAAGGACAACGTTATAAGCGAAAGAAAAAAAATGATAAACGCATGAATTTGGCAAACAAACGCAAGTTGATGTCTTATAAGTAGACGTAATTAAGTGAGCTGACGTAAGCGTCACCTGCAGAATTCATCTCCGTTATTCTATTGGGTTAACAGAATGAATGCGAAGAGAAAAAAATTATAATTCGGCGACGGCAAGGAAGCAATCAAGATGACAGCACGAAATGAGAAAGATCGCTGGTGTTCAGGCCTTTCCATCGCGTGCGCGTATACCTCTGCTATAAACTGTTGCGTGTGAGTACAGAGTCACGTGCTGCAGCTTTTGCAGTGCTTTTTGCAAGGCGTGGTGGGTGGAGGGGATGGGGGTCACGGGTGTGCACAACGGCCCCGAGGAGATTTGGGCAACTCCCAAGGAGCTCACGCTTTAACGTCTATATATGCCCGTGCAGTTTGATCCCTCCGTCTTGGAGAGGGTTGGGAAAGGACGAGAATTCTGCGAAAAGCTCGATTTCGAACGACGGTGACCGATGACGCTGATTATGCAAGTGATCAGTTACAGCGCGAACCACGGCCAAGGCGCTTCGAATTGCGTGTTTGAAAGCCGTATGCAATACGCCACACGCTCACAGCTCTAACGTCGCGACGAACTAACCTATAGACCATCGCCCATCGCATTGCTGCAAAAACTTCCGTTTGCACACATGGTGGCACGCGATAACATTAGATCCGTGGTACACGTTCGTTTGTCAGCTCATCATAACGAGCTGACAAACGAACTTGGACCCGAACCGGGCGTACGCGTCCGGTTCGGGTCCACGATTTCTGAACGCTATGCAATTCACGGAGGCCTAGTCGATACCGTAACGACTCCGTCGCTGAATAAGAGTACTGCAGCCTTCATTGTTAGCAACTTCGCCTTCAGCGTTACAAACGCGATGCGTGTTTGCTGCTATTGAACGAAAGGGAATGCGTGTTCCGATTCTGCGTCAGCGCGAACGGGCTACAATATCTGACCTAGCTAAACCAAACCAAATCTATCCTAACCTAACTGCCTAACTTAGCCACGTTAAGCAACCTTGGGAGAGACAGGAGCATAAATAGGACATACCCGGCGCCCCGACATAGGAAAACTGTGCATGTCGCAATAAGACTGAAAGGTTGGTTTGTCTTCATTGTGGAAAGTTTTGCGCACATTGAACGAAGACAAGAAAAGAACACGAAGACCACGCAGATCTGCGCTGGTCTTGGTGTGTGTGTGTGTTTTTTTTCTTCTTGTCTTCGTTCAACGTGCGCAGAACTTTCCACAATGTGCATGCCGTGCTCGCGCTCCCATACCGTTCCGCTGCAGTCACGTGCCAGATGGCAAAGGAATCAGGTCTTCCTGCACGGATGGACTGCGCCTCTTTCCGTGCGCAGCCTTCGGCAGGCCTGCACGCAACTAACACAAGAAGAAGAAAAAAAAGAAAGAAGCGACTCCACACAGCCGGCAAGACAAGCGCGGCGGCCTTGGGCTTTTCGAGAGAGGCGTCCGCTTGGCTTCGAAGCGCGCACACACGCGGGCGGCAGCGCGCGACGCGCGTATAATAGCCCCGCGATTGGCCGCGCAGGTTATATGTGCGCAGTAGAAGCCTGCTTGCGGAGGCAGTTGCGAGCGCAGGCCCGGTGGGATAATGATAGTAATCCTAATCCCCAGGTTTCCGCGTGGAACTCTTTGCGAGGCGGGGGGGGGGGGGGGTTATATATAGAAGATGGCGTGGTCTCGCTGAAGGCGCCTGCATGCGAGGCGTATGTGTGCGTCGCCCGAAAGCTGGTGCCGCGCCCTTTGAAGAACGTGAAAGGCGGCACCTTGCTTGGTTTCGAGCGTGGGAAGAACAACGAAAAGAATCAATCAATCAATCAATCAATCAATCAATCAATCAATCAGTGAAGCAGGGCCAAGACGAAAGGCCCGAAAAGAGATGGCCAAGATGCCAACAGGGGGTTTGAAGCAACCCGCCTTCAACGTTGGTACTACATTTTTTTTTAATCCTTTAGCAATAGATATATTGGGGGGGGGGGGGGTCTTGCCACAAGGCAAGGCACAAGACAGTTTCCAGAACGGGGTACGTTACCGTCACCTTGTGATCGCTTATGATAACAACGTCGTCAGCCTTTAGGTTTGTTTGGTGTGTCTTTCCTGAAGTGCGCGCGCTTCTGAGAGTCAACAGGTAGTCCTTGCACGAGTGGTGCCAGAAATCATTTAGCCATTTAACAAATCATCTGCCGATACCCACAAATGCGCAGTGTGTCTGAGCGATTCCCTGGCGTTCCTGGAACATTATAGTGAGCAAGGACTGTGAGGGGTCTACGAGAAAGAAGTGAGAAGGGGCATAAGTACTTCAACTTCGACAGAGTCAGCAGAAACATACGTTAACGGTCTATAGTCTACAAATGTTTCCACTTCTGCTCGTAAAGGCAGGTACGCCATAGCTGATATGCACGAAGGATCGTGTATAGATTGCGAGTGTTCTTATACCAACCAACGCGGTACGCAACAACAATTTGTGATGGTTGTGATAACTTCGGCGCATAAGAAGTGGACATTTCCGACTGACGCTGTTTCTGAAACGCAGCAGACGACGTATACGCCTTGCAAAGAGGACGTCGTCAGCCACGAAGCTTTCTACTAAATTTACTAGAGGGAACTCTAACCTTGCGTTCGTTATGCTAGCATTCGAATGATGATCAGCAGTACACGGATTTGTCTCACCTTCGGGCTTGTGGCTCCAGACGCTCCTGTAGCGTTGTCTATTACGCATTATCTGCCTTTATTGGCATAAATCTTGGCACAGTCCTGTTCTTCTTTTTTATTTTCTAAACCCAGAAGACACAAATGTTCCTCGCACATTTATAATCAGTGCAAATAGTTACAAATACAAAACCAAACTTGTTTCGACCAGCATAATGACCGCCACGTTTCGGACACCACCTGTGACCAGTTTGCGAAGTCGCAAAAAAAAAAAGAAAAACCGCTTTGAAGCCAGAAGAACGAAGTTTTGGCAAATTCATGTACTAATAATCGTTCCCGTGCTGGCTGAACCGCCATGCTGGTAGCTCCCCACTAAGCCTCTTCGATTTGACGTCCCGGACTGTCCAAGACTGCCCGAAACATTGCGTACGGAACGCTCATTGGCCGAAAGCACCGCCTCGGGCTGTCCGGGACTGTCAGGGGCGGATAGCCGAAGACTCCCACTAGCACCACAGTTGCGTCTAGTCATTTTTTTTGTAAGAAACTTTATGTTGCCGGTCAAAACGAGCCGCCGTTTAGAACTCCGCGTCGTATTCGCTGCGCCAGGTACACGCGGCAAACACAACCCACACATTTGCGTACAAAGACTCTCCACGATGCACACTTGATGTCACCGACGACTTCAAGCGTGAGTCGCCTTGGTCGGTCGCTAGAGAAGGGCGGCCGCGCTGCTCAATCATTTGCACACACCGAGGAAAAAGAAAGAGAGAAAAACAAGCGCGTCCCGCAGGGACATCCGTGGGAGGTTTGCATTAACACGAAAGCTCTCGTCGTCTAGCTGCGAAAAAAAAAAAAAAATAGTTGCGGCTGCAAGGCGAGGCAAGATAAAACCCTCCCATTCGCGTGCCCGCTCTGGACTCTCGTCGAGGCTGGAATCCTCGCAGCAGAGCTGCGACAGCCTCGAAATCTCGACCAGCGTGGGTGTCGTGCAAGTGCCCTGCAAGGACCGAGGAGTGCGGATCGTCGAAGTGCGCGCGTATGCATGCATATATACACGGCGCCGCGCGTCCTGCACGCTGCGTGGTCCCGAAAGAGTCTTACATGCATGCCTGTCGCGTTTGTGACCTTTGCGTACAGTGCGCCTGTAGAGGCAAAAAGAAAAGAAAAAGAAAAGAACCAAGCTCTTGTTTTCTTTCTTGGCTAGGTGCCCGGAGAATAGCGAAAGAAGAAAGTAAGGAACGAGAGTCGGTCGAAGTGTTGGTTTCGTATATACGCCTTTGAATCACGGAAATTTCGTTTGTTCGCCGCTGTCTCGACGTTGTTGCCGCGCGCGGCTATTGGCAAACGCCCTTGCATTCAAAGTGACACGCATTTCGGAGACCTTTGCATTGAGAGTTGCCTTAAAAAGTGTATATGCAAATGTAAGGCGACAAGTGCGTCGTTCGTTCGTCGAAGGAAAGGAAATATAGTGGTCTCCATCGTTTTGTTTTGTTTTTCTGTTTTCTTGCTCTTTTTTTTCTTTCATTGCTTCCTGCGAAGAAAACTTGCAGAGAGCGGTGCACCACGAAATGCTATAGACCTTGAAAGTCCGTTCGAACGATTTTCACTTTGTTTCCTTACAGGCTTCACCTTCGTTACTTAAGCAAACTATATAGCATTCGTGGTGGCCACGAACTCGTGCACGCGCACGTACACAAACATGCACCGCGCACGCATATAGCTCACGTGTGTACTCGACACGGTGGTATAGGTTATAGATAGTTTTCATGTGACGGCATGGACGCACCTCTCACTGCGCTAGTACCCAAAGATGGCGGCCACGATGACGTCAATGCATTGTATTATCACGCGCACATTGTTTTGCTTATTGACGGTGACTGTTTTCCCCCGGTTTATCACTGTTATCGCTGTTCGACATAAGATGGGTCCATAGTGCTGTCATGCTGTCATGTTTCCTGATTACATTCCTCGACCTGCTAGTACCTAAAGACGGCGGTCGCGATGACTAACTATGTATAGATTAGGTTTGCGCATTTCTATATGTCACTTTTTTTTTCTACCGCACTTGATATCAAAGTACGCAATGCGCTTGACTCTATTTCTTTTTATATCCCCGTCTCCCCTAAGAAAACTGCTTTCATATGCGCACCGCTACTCTTGTGTCTTCCGTGTGCACATAGCCGAGAATAAAATAATGGTAAGCCAGACCATCCCCATTCCGCCACCCTTGCCAACGAATGCCAGATTCCATCTATTGTTCAGCAAATAACAATGTCTGAATTAAAAAAAAGGGGGGGGGGCGGAAGGGCGTGCAGACAGGCACCGCAGCGAGAGACACGAACACATATTCCCGACCAGCGGTAACTCTGCAGCCAAAAGCGGGTGCACCGAGACCGTGCCGATCTAAATTGGCAATCAACTTGCGCACGTAACCTCTCCAAGCGAGAAAGAGACAGTCAGGCTGAGAAACGAAGAAAGACACAAAATTGAAAGCGCACAGCACCACTGTGTTCGCACTGCACACAGAGAGCGCTTCCACAATGTTGCTGCCCGAGCGGCTTCGCTGGTCCGTTTCAATTTTCTTGGCAAGAGATCGAGAGATTGAATTAGGAGGAGAGTCTGCTGGGACAGCAACGTTTATATTAACCAAAACTGGATTCTCGCTGAAGTCTCCGAGCCAGGTAAAGGCACTTTAGAATGACATGGAGCTTCTTTTTTTTTTCTTCTGCGTTTTCATGCGTGCCGTTGACGTTTTCGTGTTCAGGCTTTGCGCATATAGGAGTTGGGAATGAAGAGATATGAGCTATGGTGTTGTACGCCTCAAAGCTACAATCTGGCTATGAGAGACGTTGCGGTGAAGGAGTGAGTAGGGGCTTTGGATTCATTTTTGGCCTCTTACGGCGTCTTTGACGTGCGAGCAAAGCTCAGTATACACGTGTGTTTTGAATTCCGCTACCAGAGGGATGGGGCTGCTTCGGCCAGGAATCGAAGCGAGGACCTAATGTTCAGCAGCGGAGCTCCATGTAGACGCGTACGAGTACATGCACTAAGCCATCACGCCGTGGTTCGGGGTAATTGTTCGCTTTCTTTCCCAGATTCCACTGAGACTTAGTAAATTTTAATCCGGAAAATAACTTCAATTAGCTCGCCTACCCATTCCCCACTCACTCACTCACTCACTCACTCACTCACTCACTCACTCACTCACTCACTCACTCACTCACTCACTCACTCACTCACTCACTCACTCACTCACTCACTCACTCACTCACTCACTCACTCACTCACTCACTCACTCACTCACTCACTCACTCACTCGATCTTGAGTTGTCTTTGTGCCTTCGTCTACGCTGCGCAGTATTGCTAGCCTGTGTTCCTCGCACTATCCCATCCAGCGAGGAGTACTACTGCCTTCTCCAGCTTTTTTTTGCAAAAATTCTGTCCTATCGTTGGCATGAGTATATGCACTAAGCCATCACGCCGTGGTTCGGGGTAATTGTTCGCTTTCTTTCCCAGATTCCACTGGGACTTAGTAAATTTTAATCCGGAAAATAACTTCGTCAATTACCTCGCCTACCCATTCCGCACTCACTCACTCACTCACTCACTCACTCACTCACTCACTCACTCACTCACTCACTCACTCACTCACTCACTCACTCACTCACTCACTCACTCACTCACTCACTCACTCGATCTTGAGTTGTCTTTGTGCCTTCGTCTATGCTGCGCAGTATTGCTAGCCTGTGTTCCTCGCACTATCCCACCCAGCGAGGAGTACTACTGCCTTCTCCAACTTTTTTTGCAAAAATTCTGTTCTATCGTTGGCATGACGAAATGATGATAATCATTCTCGATTTGGTTCCACAGCGAGAGTATACGGCTACGCTTCGTATGAAGCTACAAACCTGTATAGCAGGTATCGATCCCCTATTAAATAGAAAAGCTAAACACATCGAATGCAACAGTATTACTGCGGAGCATGACTAATTATTACTGTGTTTGTAGCAGCCGAGGACTAAAGGATACGCTTGTCATGCCAACACACGAAACTAATTACCTCCTGTCCCATTGCCTTATTCATTTAACTTCTCACAGAGCTACCAGAGAATCACTATGGGTGTACGAAAACATGTTTCTTTTTTGAACGTGGGCATTGTGTACTGGAAGGACAGAGTCTCATAACCGGGCAAATCTGTTCTGCGGAAGTCTGAAAAGTGGAGGAAGGGTCATATGAAAGAGGCAAATCGTCATCCACCCAATTTGTAGCAAATTTGTATCACGAAGCGACCGATAGCGTATAGCTGATAGGTAAGTTCGTTAGGTGTAGCGGTTGTTGACTGTGATATCTTGATTTAATACCCCGATTATGGCGAGGACGAAAGAAACGGGTCATACGTGAAAAACATGGAAAAAGTAACAGACGTTGGAAAGAGCACAATCAGGAAAACTTCACTGCAGGCTTCCGTAATAATAAGTACGGCGAGCAAAAGACACATCGCGTGTGTGGTTGACTTGCAAATATGCTTTAACAATACACCTCGCAACCTTAAAGGGTGATGTCCATTTACTATTGAGTTATAAGCAGTCTACACCAGTCATCAATTTTAACCGGAAGTGATTATTTGTTATATATTCGCATTCAAGTTGAAAAATGTAATCGTCGCATAAGTAAAAAAATAAAATAGACAGACGGTGCGATGCGATGCGCGATCTGGTGAGAGATGCTATGTTTCGCTCGAGCGAAGCATTGATGTTAATTATTAATTATTATGTTATATAAGCTATAATTAAATGTACAAATAGAATTGTACTGCAATCAGGAATACGAAATGCAAAATACTGCAAGAATGCCGGCACGAAACGCACCGGGAATGGAAGTCTGAGAGCAGTTAAAGAGAAAAAAAAAAGGGGGGGGGAGGAAACGAAAAGGAAAGAAAAGAAAAGCTCGCCTCTAGGTCCATTCTGGCTAAGTACGCGATTGTTCGCCTAAGCGCTTTATCAGCCGCGAGCTCCTCTGTTTGCGAGGCAATTATTTTCGCACTTTGGCATCCGCATTGCCCGTGTTTCGTAACTTTAACGTGCGGTGCATGGTTTGCGTCGCAAGAGAGGCGCGAGAATATGTGTATATATACATGCGTTGCACGTTAGGGCGCATAATTTTCGCCGTTGGGTTCATTAATCTCTCTGATTGCTCGACTCACGTGACGCGTGGAGGTAATTAAGGGGAGAACGAACGCCGCGCTTTCTCTCGCCTGATGAGACGGCGCATGCGCGCAGGCGTCGGCTGCAGCGCGATAAAAATGCTGTGGTATTGTTTTAGCAAATTGCGCTGTAAACTCTCGACGGTTTCTCTCTCTCTCTCTGTCTCTCTCTCTCTCTCTGCTCAGCAGCACAGTGCTGTTCGAAGAACGGAATGCATGGAATGCATGTTTTCGGTGAGGCGAGGTCGTTCGCTCAAACGCACTGTAAAACGCTTTCCTAAATATGCATTATAACAAGCAATGTGGACGCGACGATTCACGTAAGCGCGCTAACGACGCTGCTGCGCGTATAAATTGCGCTTCTCCAACTTTCTTTTTTTTTTTTCCCTCCCTTTCGATTTTATGACCAACGGTTGTTGTGCATTGCTGTGTATTCGCGCCTCAATATAAACTCGGCTATTAAATGAAGCTTTCTTTGACCTCCATCCCGGTGTTTGACGTGGCTCGCCGGTCAATAATCGATTTCTCGGCTAGTATACTCATTAGAGCCAAGCTGTAGCCCATCGGCTTATATATAGTGCTGCCTGGTGACCTGCAGCGCAATGCCAGGGAACGAACCTCTGTTGTAGCGCCATTGAGTACGTGCAAGTGCCACTGTGTATGTGTCTACGCACGCCACACCCAGCGTGTTTACTTAGTGAACTTACGCTAGCTACAATTCATATTGACACTATATACAGCCACGACCCTTTCATAATTCGTATAATATTTTAACGTGTTGCTATCGCATTCGTTGCTTCGCCCTTATCGCGAAACTGTGGTCCTTTTCCTCCCGATCGCCTGCCCAGATGCTCTAATATAGTACAGATGAACAGCCGAGCGCAGAGTTTAGTGTAATAATTACTATAGAGCGCTTGTGGCGCTACTGTCTACAAGGGCTTCAAGAATGGCGTTTTATCCGGCGTCGAATTATGGGTATCTCACATTGATTTGACTAACTTAGTCTTTATTACTTCAAACGAGTTTGTCACTTTGCCAATTGATCACTTCCAACAACAACAACAGCAAAAAGGGGGGAAAAGAAGAAGAAAAGTACATTGCGTTGCGAGTGCGACACTTCACGATGATTATGCACGCGCTCCGAGACTCCTTCCCTTGATGCATTAAAAAACAATATCGCTGCTTGGAAACTTGTAAGATAAAGCGTACTAAACATCTCCGCAGGAACGTCTGAGGCCAGAAGCGCGAAGGCTAGTGAAATCCATGAATACTTCCCCAACATTCCCATGGTTAGCCGAGGGACAACAGCGCCGGAGTTCTCTCTCTGAATGGTAATTATCCTGGAAAATGCTGCGGACAGACTGGGTTACTAAGCGTTTCACGCAACAAAGAGCGCAAGCCGTGGCTTCAAAAACGCTCTGTCATTAGTCGCGCCAGCCGCCGTCGTGCGTCCTCGCAAATTAGTCGACAAACGCCGGCTGTTGCTGCGGCGGCGGCGACAGCGGCCGACAGAGGCTGCAGCAGAGAGACACGGGCGGTGTCGAGCGTGGGCCGGCAACCAGGTGTTGTCACTCGTTAGGGAAGCCAGGCTCCTCGCGCAGAGGCGATAAGTGCGTCGACGAGCCGCGCGCGCCTCGGCGTATGCGTGCGACTCGGCGGCGCACCGCATGCGGCAGGAAGATTGTGGCACACACCTCGGCGGCGGCGGCGCCAGTCAGCAGCCGGCGTCGTGTGCAGCGCTGCGGAGGACGAAGCCTCTCCGAGAGAGGAACGAATGAACGAATTGTCAGAAGAAGAAGCAGTGATGAGGGAAAGCAGAAGGCTTAGCAGCGGCGGGCAGACAACAAGCGAAATGTCGCGCGTTGTTTTGCATTGTTTTTGTAGCAGCTTTTAAGGCAGGGACGTGTGGCTTCTGCGGTTCGTGTGTGTGTGTGTGTGTGTGTGTGTGTGTGTGTGTGTGTGTGTGTGTGTGTGTGTGTGTGTGTGTGTGTGTGTGTGTGTGTGTGTGTGTGTGTGTGTGTGTGTGTGTGTTAACACGGCTTGATGAAGGTGCGGTAGTTGGACACTGAACACCAAAGCTAGATCAGTCGAGGCTGATGCAGTATTCTTTGCAAACGCCATGTGTTCATTCGTTTGTCGGAAGACGGTTCACTAAAAGAATAAATTGCAGGGCTTGACATCCCGAAAGTGCGCAGTGGCTTAGGAGGAACGCCTGTATAGTGGGCTGCTGGAAATGAATTTTCACCACGTTGGGGTTCTTTAACGCGCACCCAAAGCATGGTATACACGCAAAGGCGTTTTTTTGCATTCCTCCTCCATTGGAATGCGGCCGCGAAGAGCCGGGGATCGAACCCGCGACCACGTGCTCATCAGCGCAACCCCATAGCGACTGAGCCATCATGGTGGATAAGATGGTTAATTGATAGTTGAGAACATGAAGGCTTATCTTTCTCATTCTTTTAATTTTCACGCCAGAACTCACTCAACCGTCATGCCATTGTGACGTGGCGCAGGCTTCAAAGTATTTTCTCGTAAACTAGGACTGTTTTTCGGGCACGAATTTTTTTTCGAAAGTTCGGAAGTTGAGTGCTTGGTTTTATTTATCTGTATGCATGGCATGCATTCCTTGTTACCGAGAAACAGATGACTACAGACCAAGGCGGACACTCTGCAAATGTGTGACGTCACGCCAAGCTAACGCGGGGATTTCAGGGTGGCGTTCCCGCCTGTCTCTTCTTTTAGCGAATTCTCTGGCTTACGAAGCCTCCTCTCACGATGAGAGTGGGGCGGCGCCCCGGCAATGCGAAATCATAATTCGGTAATGACTTAGTCTTCGGCGTCGGTGTCTCTCTAAAAGCTTAAAATTGGCGGAAAAGACACAATAGAATGACAGTATAGGAGACGACACACCCGCAAGTATTGTGTTGGTTCTGCTGGTTTAAGCTTTTCAATTAAGGCGCGCAAACTAGGTCAATCTTGAAGCTGCAGTTTGACAAAACAGTATGCTGATTTAATGTTCAACGAAAGCCACGAGCACGGACCCACGATGAGGTTGTCGAATATATGTGGACACACATGTAAGCACTTGACGAAGGTTCGCGTTTCAGTCGTTCGTGATGAAACACGCAAATTGCAGACACTGACCATCAAGTGGGAAGTGGGAGAGTTGAGAGATTAACGGACCGAGATTTCGAAACCCGTACTGTTTCCAATTGTAGTGTGCACGACAAGCAAGATTAGCGCCAGTCGTCATTCCGAAGACGGATACAGTTGTCCGGAGTAGACTAATTCATATTGCGCCCTGTCTTAATTGTTCTAAATGAAAAGAAAAACTGTAGGGTTCCGCTTCCCCCCCACCCCCACCTTACACACACAATAGCGCCGTCCTCCAAGCTTAAGCGATCACCGTTTTAATCGGCGTATAACGCTTGTTTGTACTTACGAGGATTTGCGCGCGTGCTGGTGACAGCATTCTGGAATGTCATTTCGGGGATAAAAAGCAAAGCGGGTGCTAGAACTGTCCCCCTAACTCGTCTTTAAGTATGACTTGTTGCCTGCGTATGCACTAAAATGTCGTTTTGTCGAACTAAGCGAAGTAGACCTAGTATATGTTCCCGGCCCACTCTTTTGTTTTGCGTTCGTTCTGCAGTTACTCTGCCACAGCTCGAGCTAAAGTATGTCGGGACGGTGAAAACTACGGAGTGGCCGCGGTGTGGCCTAAGGAGGGCACACCTTCTGCCACTGCGAGTATTTCGGCAAACAAGGCCCCGCTGTGGTCGCGAAGTCCCTCTCAAAGTATACAGACAGCAATAAGCGCGAGGAGTTCGGAGCGAAGCTTGATACTGACGGCGTGATACCCGCCTCACTACATTTCCTCAAACTCCGTTTTTGTCTCTGAACGTTCAACAATCTGCTCAAGCGTTGTACCCCGGTCATTCAATTCAGCATCGTAATCTACCCCGGTCGATGTAGCGATAAAGAAAAGCTCCCGCGACAGCCTTGTGAGTTGTCTCTGTAATACAAGTTTCCCTGAAGTTCTTTATGCATTGCTTGCTTGCTTGCTTGCTTGCTTGTTTGCACGCTTGCTTGCTTGTTGTTTGTTTATAGTGAGAAAAGGGCCGGAGGTCGGCCTTCTGTTTTAGGCAGTACCTGGCTAAGGAACTCCTGCGAAGAGCTGCCCCCGGCCCGCTCCGAGTTCATGGAGTCTGCTATTCATAGGCTACGGTGGTGGCCGGCTGGCGGTGCACTATATTTGGCGCCCAACGAGGCGGGGGGATTAAGAGGGCTCTCGCGCGTGGAATTTCATACTGCTCGCTCGGGATTCGCATTAACGAACTCGTATATCTTGAGAGGTAGGTGAAGGGGCGAAGAGCACGGGTACCTTTCGCACCCATGAGTGCAAGTATATTGCTCACCTAAAAGCCAAAGCTGCTCCGATCAGAACATTCGCTGATATTAAAGTCCCGTGCTAATATCCGTGTAGCTTACATAGGGTTCGTTGTCGGCGCACTTCTTTGTGGCTTTATTTTGCAGTTTTTCTCGCATGGTTATGCATTCATGGCTCTAGCGTGTGGTAAGACAGCCTGTCGTCAACGCAACGAGAAAAAACTCGGAAAAGTTAGTACAGATACGATTTTTCTTTTATTCAGTTCGGCGGGCAAAATGACGATCGGAGCCCACAGTATAGCAAATCGGAAGCAAATCCATTGTCCCAGAAAGCGTGACACAACCGTGCGCGCGCATTGCACGTGCGCAATATAAGGCGGCACAAATGACCACCTTATAATACGTCGTCGCACCAAAGCGCTCCCGGTCGTTTATCGAACTCACTTCGCGGACTGTCTTATAGTTATAGACTTTCTCTAGGTCTCTTGAACATGACTACATTCAGCGCATGCTTTCTTCTTATCTTTTTCTGCTCTTATAGGACATCTTATTCGCCTTACAACGGTCGCGTTAGCTCAGTGGCTACGGCGCTGCTGAGTATTAGGTTGCATGTTCGAATCCCGGGCGCGCACGCACGCACGCACGCACGCACACACACACGCACGCACACACGCACACACACACACACACACACACACACACACACACACACACACACACACACACACACACACACACACACACACACACACACACACACACACACACACACACACACACACACACACCCGTTTCCCACGGCGTAGTCTCTCTTATCGCTTTCCGACTCCGTGCAGCCGACCTCGCGTAAAAAGAAAGAAAGAAAGAAAGGAAGAAAGAAAGAAAGAAAGAAAGAAAGAAAGAGAGAAAGAAAGAAAGAAAGAGTTTACTATAGTTTAGTTACTACGTCTATAGTTTACTTTGGGTGCACGTTAAAGGATTCCAAATGGTCAGAATGAATCTGGAGTCATCCATTACGGCGTCGCTCGGACTCCACTGTCCAGCTTTCGAAACAAATAGCCTCTACAATTCAATTCCATTTGCCTCATATTTATGGTTCTGCTCACTTCGCCCCGCAGCGCAAGCACACCTGTTTCATCTGGAGAAGGTGTCAAACAATCGCAGCGCGCGAAACCGTAAAACGAAAAACCGCAAAAAGCGGTGAAAGCTGACAAAGAACACGGCCCGCATGGTTAGAGAAAAATCCTGTGCCAGGGAACAACAATAAAACCCCTAAAGGAAAAAAAAAAAAAAGGAGCTCGCACAGAGAAAACGGCTGCATGCAGGAATGGGTAAGGGGCGCCTGCCCGGGGAAGTATGTGTGTGTGCGCCTGCGTGAGGAACCGAAAAAGCCGTTGCCCGGCTCGCCCTGGAAGAAGTTACTGGACCGGTTCCGTAACCCGAGTGTAAACACGAACGCCTCTTCTCAGCTGCATGCGTTGGCGCTGCCGCCGCCGTGAGGCAGCAGCAATGCACAAAGGAAGCGACTCTACAACGTGCGTCGTTTCTCTCCCTCTCTTTCTTTCTTTTCTCTCTGACCTTTTCGGCTGTACTTGTTCTTTAACTGCACCTCGCTTCAAAAGGGGCAACCACGTCAGCGCGTCATACAGGACAGCGACCGTCGGGGAGTCGCCTGCGCCATCGCGGTCAACGAATCACTCATTTTCTTTCTTCTTTTTTCTTTATTTTTCAGGCTTTTCGGCGCTCGAGCTCCGTATGTCAACTCGGGCATATTTGGTGTTTTTCGTTGGGCGAGCCACAGCTACTGTTTTGCTTTTCTTTTTTTCCTCGAGTCGAAGCCTGTTCGGTGCGTCAGCGGCAAAAGCAGGCCGCCCATGCACGGGAACGCCCGCGGCTTTCTGCGTGTCTGTGTATGAACGCGCTCATTCGTGCACGCGAATTTCGCGTACGGCTGCGGCTCGCGGTCCACTTGCTCTTCTGACATCTCATTTCGGGGCCAGAGCCGACATTTGAGAAGTGGCGGCCTGCCGGACCGGCAGTGGCGCGGCGTGACGAAAATCGCGACAATGGCGAACCGGTCGACCCTGTAATGCGTATATAGTGATTACCCAGCAGCAATAGCAGCGGCGGCGGTGGCGACAGCGTTGTGCCTTGTGCACACTGCTTTCGCTACGCCGCGAGCTTTCAGAATTTACATCCATTCGACTTGGCGTCTGACAATGTGAAGGCGTCTGTTGCGACTGACGGCGGCTCTTCAACGGAATTTGCTTCGCCAGTCTCTTGAAAGCGTGTTTGTTTGTAAAATCTAAGCTGTGCCCCCGTAATCCACGGCCTCTCCAAATGCGGCGCTCGCGCTAAGTCCAGTAAAGCGATGGCGTCACGGTCCTTGGACTTGTAGCCTCGCCATCATTGTAATTAGTTAACCTCCTCCCCTCCAGAGGCAGCATGATGGGGATGCTAGACGAAGTGATTGCGAAAAATGTTAAACGTGTCGTAAGCTCTATAGCTACAGAAGTGTAAAAACGAACAAACGACCAAAGTACAGGCAGGTAAGAGTTTACAAAGCACATAACAATGGGACGAAAAACGCAACGCCGAGTAGAAATCTCCTACCCGGTGTTAACATTTGAAGTGTTCATTGTTAAGCTGTTTGTACTGCTCCGCAGAACTGTGCGTAGAATGTCAACAGAGATATCATAAGCGAAATAAAGGTGGCAAAACAACTCTGCAGAGTAGAAGCGTACGGTGTAATACCACAAGTATACATTCGCCGTCAGAAATGTGCAACGCAACACATACGCGTCTATCTGTGCACTTTCCTTGAAAACGCGCTTATGTACAGACTTTCCACATAGCCTGTACATGAACTTCTGCCGACCAATGATCCCTTTCCTTATCTCTCCTTTAGTTTGCCGCGCTCGATAAATGAAACTATCAAAAACTGTATCTCGAGCTCGACGTATTCGGGAGACGAGCCAGCGCGAGACCGCTCGAGCGAGACGGCAAACCAAAGAAAGACGCGCGCGAGCGGCTGCTGACATGCATGCAAATACGCGCGTTCAAAACGTAGCCCATTGTGTGCGCAGCGCATGCGGAAAGGAAATGGTTTGCCCTGGAGCTCACAGGCCTTTGTCGCGTTTCGGCCAGCATATAGCTTTGAACTTATCATCAGACAGCAAGCGCGAAGAGAAAGAAAGAATATGAACGGCGAACAGAAGGGGTCACCGTTCATTTGCTTATTGCGCAGCCGGCTCGACCTTCGGCGGGGCTTCAAAACGCGCCGCGACGTCTGGCAATCTGCGGAGCGCGCATTTTACAATTATCATTCATTTCCGGCTCGCGCGCGACCCGCGATGCGGGGTCTACACGGGCGCGTGCAGGCGGAGTCTGTGGCGATAAACCTGGGCGTGTGTGTATGTGCGCGCGAAGCAAGCGTACAAAACTCCGCGCGTGTTCAAATGCACTCACGGCGATCGCAGCCTGAATAACAAGCGGATCATTAATGACGCAAATGCGACGTGATCGATTGCCTTCCCCGCGCAGAATAAAAGGCTCGCGGCGGCGCGTTGTCGTCGTTCGTATTTTTGGGGTCACGAGCGAGTTACGTGGCCTGTCCGGCGGGGCCGAAGGGGGCGAAGATCGCCTTAAGTTCGGGCCCGACACGACAACAATGGGCAATTGTCGATTAGCAATCTCCCACTTTCCTGCAGGTTCTAGAAGTGCGGCAAATGGGCCGACCGGGAAGCTGCGAGAGGCTGAACTCGAAACGGAGTCGATTGAGCAAACGGTAGAAGGGAACGCTTGCTAGCGACGGCAGTCAAGTGTGTGTGCCAAGAGCCAGGGAAGCGCGTGCCGCAAATGCGTGCTATACATCTATCATATATGTAGTCCCGGTAGAGTGTACTAAGAACCTTATTCTAGTTCGCCGTAGTCCGAGGTAGTCCATTAATTGGTGGTATGAAGCTGGCGAGATACGGTGTTTGCAAATGTCTCGCTACATACACTCGACCGTTCGTCTAGCTTTGCTTGTGTATAATCACCACTAACCTTTCTCGGTCAACGGTGTCGGTGCTGCGAGTACCAGGGTGCTGCGGGGCCGCATTGTCGTATCGAGGGACAGATCTAAATGAACATTTTAAACCGTCGTGTCCTTCCCCATCGGCGCCCGCGCAAGGGTGAGCCCGTGTTGCTGCGGACTGAGGTCTGGGGTTCCATTCTTGCTTCTGCGGCGGATGCATTACGATGTGGGCGGAGCTTTTGCCTATACGTAGTCAAGGCGCACGTTAAAGCACGCGAACTATAGCCACGCACTGCATCGTTGAGCCGCGCCAAAGCAAATTGAGATTAGGAGCTATGCATCTATACCTTTGTTAAAGGTCCCACGGGAATCAACTGAGAAAGTCTGTAGAACACTTACAAACGTTTATCTGTGTAGTCTCACACTGTCTCTGAGCAGCTTGCGGAAGTACGATCCTATACTTTTTTTTTTTTTTACTGTTGCTTGTAGGCTGCGTGCGTGTATAACCCTCGTCTTGAAATACACGAATCACGGATAGACCAGAAGAAACAGACTTCGCGTACACTATAGCTTCTGTGCACTGGGACCACATAACATTAGAAAAAGCAAAATGGCCGTTTATGGGAAGCTAAGGTCACATATACAGGAGGTCTGACAGATACCTTACAGTCGGTTTAAACTCATGCTCGTGAAAACATCTTAACGCGTGCGCTATGCAGCGTTTGACAATTGAAACGGCAAAAACGCCTTGAAAGCCAGGAGCTTTGCGTAGTCATTCTGCGAACTATGCCCACGACATTCGGTCTTTCGTATCAGGAAGAAGTAAGACGTCACTGTACTGCAAGGCGGGATGCGAGAGTGGGTAATCAGGCAGGATTTCGTCACCTAAAGAGTGGTCGTAATGCTGTCTGCTACGCTCAAATGAACCGGTGCACTGTCGTGGAGTACAGACGGACGTCCTCCATGCAGCTTCTCCCTGAGCTTTGTCTTAATGGCTTCTCGTAAACCTAGCCAGAGGCTCACGATTACCTTTTCCCGCAACACCCAAGCCTCAAGGGCCATAATCTTCCACGTTAACACCACGGAAGCGTCATACTGCGCTCAGGATGACGAGCGCTTTCTGATTTCGCTTCCTGATTTCAACGACGCGTCCCTGCCACTTTTCTGCAGCAACCAGGCAATCCCGGCTGTCCATTAGGGTCGTTTCCTCACTGTTGCAACTCTTACGTGAAAGACGCGTCCTTTTCGTGGTGCTTTTGCAGCACTAGTTCAATTACATTCATCTGACGTCGTACTGCAATACAGCATACATTGTATGCGATCTGCAGCGATCTGCAGCGCACTCAACTTGTACGTCTGCGTCGCAGCTTGTCGCATGTCCCTTGCAGTGTTGTATTTGGCGTCCGATAGAAAAAGAAAGAGAGAGAGAGAGGTTAATGAAAACTGAAGATGTCAGCGCTCGCTGCTTCAGCTTCGGCGATAGAAATGATATGAAGAGGACCCGAATATATATATGAAGAGATCAAACATAGACGTCCAAAGGTCGAAGAGTGTTGTAAGTCCTGACTGTAGCATAAGTAAAGCAGGAGACTCTTTGTGGCTCAGATTGAGCCCCCAATTCTGCCCCAGAATGCTGCGAAATTATTCGTATGTGTCTGTGAATGGCCGCTGAGAGGCCTCCTGTGACCCGCCGTGGTTGCTCAGTGGCTATATATGGTGTTTGGCTGCTGAGCTCGAGATCGCGGGATCTAATCCGGTGCACGGCGGCCGCATTTCGACGGGGGCGAAATGCGAAACACCCGTGTACTTAGATTTAGGTGCACGTTAAAGAACCCCAGGTGGCCGAAATTTCCGGAGTCCTCCACTACGGCGTGCCTCATAATCGGAAAGTGGTTTTGGCACGTAAAACCCCATAATTTTAAAATTTTTTTAGGCCTCCCGTGTCTCACATAAGTGGACCTCTCAGATGGCATTAAAGTCTCTCTCTCTCTCTCTCTCTCTCTCTCTCTCTCTCTCTCTCTCTCTCTCTCTCTCTCTCTCTCTCTTCTCTCTCTCTCTCTCTCTCTCTCTCTCTCTCTCTCTCTCTCTCTCTCTCTCACACACACACACACACACACACACACACACACACACACACACACACACACACACACACACACACACACACAAAGTGGTGCCGCCTTTGTTCTAGTAGTTAATGGGGCCCCGTGGGTTAACCGCATTGCGCGAATACGGAATGGACATTTCTGAGAAGTAACTTTCCAAGAACGGCTTGGCTGTGCGCCACCACGAGTGCATAGTGGGCGGCAGCGAACTCGCCACCCGCGCCCTCGAAAGCGCAATGCGAGCGGTTACGCGAGGTTTCTTCGCCAGCTCGCAACTGTTCGAAGAACGCGTGCTTTGGCGGCGTAAACATGCCGAAAGGCCGGTATATGCAGGCTGCAGGCTTGCGACGACTGCATGTGTCTGCTGCCTTCTCTACACAAGCAGGGCACATCAAACAATCACGCGCACCGCCGCCGAGGGACGGACTTTCCTAGCGCTGCAGAGGGACAGCCTCGCCAAAAAATAATTTAGGCTGTCTGTAGAATGTCCGTAGACGTTTTCTGTAACAATTGTAAGCTGTCTATGGACAGCCTGTGGACTTGTGACCTTGCACTTTCTGCTGGCTAATGTCTGTAGAGAAAACAACCCGTTGAGAATTCTATAGACCGCGACACGCCAAAAGAAAGAGGCCCACTTTTGCGTATAGACGGTATATGTAAAGACTATCGCAAGAATGCAAAGGCCAGTCAGCCGTTGCCTTCACTGGGCGGCTCGTCTTCGTGGCGATAGGCTGTACATTACATTACTTAGTCAAAGGGCCAAGTCTCTGAAAGCAGAGAAGAGTCTGCAAGAAGCCCGTAGACAATCTATAGAATGTCACAACTTAGCTGCTTCATCCTCCCCTGTAATCACCTATCAGCAGCAGCATCGGCAGCATCGATAGCCGTACCGCGAGCAGCAGCAGCAGCAGCAACAGCAGCAGCAGCAGCAGCAGCAGCAGTAGCAACAACAACAACAATAACAACAACAACAACAACACCGAGAGCGCGATAGACATGCGGGAACGAGTACCAACAGGCCGGTCCTTCGTTCACTTTGGCGGCCGACTGGGCCTGGCCATGCTCTTCCCTCGCGAACGAGCGAGCGAGGAAGCTTCCTACCCGCGGGCATCGCTTGCTCGAAGGTCGCCTCCGCGCATCGAGATGCGCGCGGCGCCGCTCCGGCGACCCGCGAGTCAGCCGGCCGACCGGCCCTTGTGCCTGGGCGGCCACCGTATAGTGTATACACCTTGGGATGAGGGTGAGGGGGGATCGAGCGATGGGAGGCTGGGAACCACCGCCACCTCCGGGACGCTCTTCGGGGCCCCCATCGGCAATCGGGCGGCACAGGTGCTGGCCGGCATAGCGTAGCCTTTTAATGCCACCCTCTCCTCGCGTCCTGGACAGCCCAACTTTCTTGCGTGGTCTCCCCCCCCCCCTCTTTCCATCCATGGCCCCCACCGCTCTCGGCGCTTCTGCGGATGATCGTGCCTGCATGCAGTGAGGGAACAGGATTATAGCTTCCGCCCCCCAATCACCCCCCTCCCATCTGCGACCCCCCCCCCCCCCCCCCCGAAAGCCTGCTTCCCTCTGCATCTTTCCAGGTCCTCTGCTTTGAGGTATACTGGCTGCGAGCGGAATGGAAGTCGAATGGTCTTTGTGGGATCGGCTAGGCGGCGTATTTCTCATCCTTTGTCCGTTGTTTCGATGCTGCTGTGTCATGTCATGCCAGACTAATTAGTCTGCCGTGATATCCTCATGAAAATTTATTCCACAATTCTTATACTGTTCTACACGGTTTTACGCGTTGGTGTACCTGCGACCCGTGATGTGCCTATTAAGCGTGCGTACAAGGATATGCTCAATTAAAGTCGCAAATCAGTTTTGTGGTATTCAGTATCGGACACTTGGTTTTACACTGTATCTATATTTACGCCCCTGTTCGCAACTTCGCTCTCTATGTTTCTCTATTGTGTCCACGTGCAAGAACTTTCGTATTAGGTTGAAATGAATTGGCATGGGCGTCATGCACACTCTTCTTCCGGTCTATTTGTTCAGTGTTTCAGCTGGGGACGGATTGATCTTATGCGACATCTATCGTTCATCTTACCTTTCGTGACGCTATCCTTCGCTAACACTGTGGCGAGTACGAAGTTTTTTCCAGAAAGCAGTAGAAAAGAAGTCGAAAAGGAAATAACTTTGCAAACTGTTTTGTAGAGAGCTTGCTTTGACGAGTCATGCTGGTCGTAAGCTTCCCCACAGCTGTAGCCGCCTTAGGAAAGCACACACACACACCACGGATCGATTCACTGAGGAAGTTCACACTTTTCGTGCGTCTCCTCTTTTGTTTGCGTGGGAAACGACAATGGGCACACAACACCCGATAAGGAAATTACTCGAAGAAGCTGCACGCACTCTTCGGGACGCAACCAATCCAACGCCTTCGACTAATACTGATCTTGCCGGATCGACGGTTCGTGCTTACCACCGCACGCCTATTAAGTCGGCCCGTGCAGCATAGGATGTGTACTACCTCTTCGTAGCGCAGTGCGGGCGCATCGAAAAGTTTGAGCAGACGCGACCCTTTCCTTACTCGCACCGCAAGCAGTTATGATAATAGTACATGGTAAGAACATTGTCTCGGGGCGTGTCTTCCCCGTTCTCTATATAACGTGTTTCTCTGTCTTTGGAGATCCAATTGGAATTGACACAATTTCTGGGGAGGAGGCAAGGAGAGGAGGCGGCCAGGGGTGTTCTGACATCGAAACAGCCCACCTGGCTACGCCCCTGTGTCACGATGAACGGCGGGCGTTGTCGAACGCCTTGAAGCAACAGGACGTCCGCTCTCAATACGTCTCCGATCTTATGCGATCTTGTGTACCTCGGGACGACAAGGGTAGGGGGGGTGATGGTCGGGCACTGACGACTGTGCAAGAAACATAGACTATACAAGAAACATTTCCTTTCTTAGAGAAACACATTTTCGGCAGCGCATAACTCAAGCCATTCGTTGCACAGCTATATGTGTCCTACATGGCCAAGTTGACGTGTCCCAGTGGGGCGAATGCTTGTTGTAGTCGTTGTTGCTGTGCGAATGTCCTTCGCGCGTAGGCTTGCAAGTTTCGTTCTGTAATCTTGTCGTCGTCGTTGATGCTGTTCCTGCAGACGGACGTAGCCACACAAGCAAGCGCAATTGTACTGCCCGAGTGCGACTTCCCTCGAGACTTTGAGCTTCCCTTGCTAGCTGTGGCCAATCTAGTCGCTTGTACATTTCGCACCATCGACACCATGACACGGCACTCAAAGGTTTACACACCTAACGGGAAGCAGCCGCTCCGTAGATCGCTTCCCAAACCGTTCCTCGGCGCCCACCGCCACGACCGGCTTGGCAAAAAGAAAGAGCGACAGTCCGGCGACGTGCTTCCTGTCGAAACAGTCCCCCCCCCCTTCCTTGCCGTCCCCCCTCCAACAGCAGCCTTTTGCGCTTTGCTGTTCGCCGGCCAATTTTCGGGCTGACCCGGTGGGCGCGGCGAAGAGGCCGTTTCTCAGCCGAAAGGCTTGCCGTGCCCGGGGCCCAACGCATCGCTCCTTTGATGGCGACACATAACGACGTGATCGTCTCAAGGTCTCGTGCGTGAACCACTCATGGGCAGCGCCCGCGGCGCAGCTATCATAACCTTGAGGTGCGACGCCTACTTGCCCAGAGAGGACTGCGATGTTCAGAGCTCCGGGTCCGTATTCACAAAATATGTCCTTACGCTAAATATCCTCGCTTTGTGTGACTGTCCTCGCTGTAGCGTACAGAGACGATCACTCGCGACCGGGCCAAGCTCGCTTTGATCACAAACCATTTTTGCAATGCTGGCCGCGTAAGACATCGCAGTGGAGGGTTCGAAGGCACTGTTTCAGTTCTTAAAGAAAACAAATCCGCAAGAAAACTTCTTTTAACCTTAA